>NC_057794.1:268657098-268658309 GCF_018294505.1 Triticum aestivum
CCCTCGTGTTGAAGTTATTGGGACACGAGGTATATCGACGACGACATACCCGATAAAAAATAAGAAGACGAAGAAGAAATAAAAAGAGGAGAAGAAGAAAGGAATAGAGAAGAAGATCGAAGAAAAAAAGAAGAAAAAAAAGAGGAGAAAAAAAAAAGAATAGAGGAGAAGAAGAAAAAAAATAGAATATTCTATTTTTTTTCTTCTTCTCCTCTATTCCTTTCTTCTTCTCCTCTTTTTTTCTTCTTTTTTCCTCTTCTTATTTATTTCTCCTCTTCTTCCTCTCCTCTTCTTCTCCTTTCTTCCTCTTCTTATTTCCTTTTTCCTCTCATTCTTTTTCTTCTTCTTCCTTCTTAAAAATACATGAAGTAGTATTGCTTGCTTTTTTAAAATAATGTTCAAAAATAAAAGTAGTATTGTTTCCTTTTTCCTCTCATTCTTTTAAAATAAGGTTTTGCCTAATTCATTGTTCATATGAATATACAAACATTTGCATATTTACAATAATTAATATGACCAAAAAATTCTATGAACAGAAAAAAATCCTAATTTTTCTAAAAATCTTTCTTTTGCATATATACATGAACATATATATATACACAGAGAACATATATACATACATATATACATTTTTATAAAAATGCAAAAAACAAAAAATCTAAAAAAGGACATATAAATAGATATACACACATACATATACTCATACATATACATATAATCAGGAAAAAAACATCTATATATGTGCAAAAAAACAGGGAGGAAGAGGGGGGCGGTGTCGGCCCTGACCAAAGGGATGAGAGGTGCGGCATGGTCGGGGTAGGGGCACGGCGCGCGTCGAGGTAGAGGCGACGGCGACGTGGTCGGGGAAGGGGCAGAGGCGACGGCGGCGCGGGGTAGCTGGGGCGACGACGATGTGGTCAGGGCAGGGGCGCGCGACGTGGTCGGGGCGGGCCGTCGGCGGCGTGTTTGGGGCAGGGCGGTGACGGTGTCGACGAGGCAGCAGAGGGCGGCGACGGTGTCGACGAGGCAGCAGAGGGCGGCGATGGCGTCAACGGGGCGAGCTCGATCGGGTAGCCTGGCGGCAGCGTCGGGGCGGGGGAACTAATGCAGATGAATCTGAAAAACGCCAAGTGCTTTCTTATATACTGAGAGCATTGGTCCCGGTTTGTGGCACCAACCGGGACCAATGCCATCCTTTAGTCCCGGTTGGT
>NC_057794.1:268658490-268659173 GCF_018294505.1 Triticum aestivum
CACCAACAGGTACCAAAGGCAGCCTTTCGTCCCGGTTCGAGCCACGAACCAGGACCAATGGCCTTGTGCTGGAACTGGCGTGCTGTGGTGGGATGTTTAGTCCTACCTCGCTAGCCGAGAGGCTTCGACAGTGGTTTATAAGCGCTGCTGCGCTGACCACTTCGAGCTCCTCTCAAATGCAAGCTTACGGTAAAGTCACTTTATCTGCCCGTGGGCTTACTAGGCCTCCTGCAGGCCTGAATCCTGGCCCATGGTAGGGTTTCTAGTCGTATTCAACCCGTGGGGGCCCAGTAGGTGGCACTTTTTTGTTTTTTTGTTTTCTTTGTTGCTTTATTTATTTTATTTTGTTTCTATTTACAACAAAATACTTAATGTTGCTATTTTTATTTTTTCCAGTTTTTTTGTTTTGTTTTTTGCATTATTTATTTTCTTTTGTTTCTTGCTTTATTTTTTAATTCTTTTTGTTTTTAGGTCAGAAAAATTATAAACTTTCTGTTAGTGCCATTAGTTTTCAAATTTGAATAGTTAAAATTTGAATTCTTTGATATTTGTGTGAATCACAAGTTTGTGATTAACTTTACTATACAAATAGTTTTTTTTTAATTTTTTGTTTTGTTTTTTGCATTATTTATTTTCTTTTGTTTTTTGCTTTTTTAATTCTTTTTGCTTTTAGGTCACCAAAA
>NC_057794.1:268659282-268696532 GCF_018294505.1 Triticum aestivum
CCAAAATTATAAACCTTCTATTAGTGCCATTAGTTTAAGAAAAATTATAAACTTTCTGTTAGTGCCATTAGTTTTCAAATTTGAATAGTTAAAATTTGAATTGTTTGAAATTTGTGTGAATCACAAGTTTGTGATTAACTTTACTATAAAAATATATTTTTTCTAGTTTTTTCTTTTGTTTTTTGCATTATTTATTTTCTTTTGTTTTTTGCTTTAATTTTTAATTCTTTTTGCTTTTAGGTTAGCAAAATTATAAACTTTCTGTTAGTGCCATTAGTTTTAGAAAAATTACAAACTTTCTGTTAGTGCCATTAGTTTTCAAATTTGAATTCTTTGAAATTTGTGTGAATCACAAGTTTGTGATTAACTTACTAAAAAATGAGCATAGACGCGCTTATAGAGAAAATTCAACCTCAATTCATAGTAAATTTCTTTGAATTTTAGAGAAATTAACTCTGAATTTAGGTTAAACTTTTCTCTATAAGGGCATCTATTTTAACTATGAGAGGAGCTCAACAAGCCAGAGAGGGAAGGGCTTATAAACCGGTGTGAGCTCCCTTCGGTTGGCGAGGTGGGACTAAACTTTGCCCGCAACGAGGACCAACCCTTTAATACCGGTTTGTGGAAGAAACCGGGACTAATGGTCATGGGCCAGGGGCGAGGAGCATTGGTCCCGGTTGGTGCCACGAACCGGGACCAATGCCCCCTTTAGTCCCGGTTGGTGGTACCAACCGGGACCAAAGGCCTTGTGCTGCCCCACGTCAAAAGTTTAGTACCACCTCGCTAGCTGAGAGAGCTCGAGAGTGGTTTATAAGCGCTGCTGCGCCCACCCTCTCGAGCTCCTCTCAATTGTAGGCTTTCGGGCCTAACCATACGCGGTGTGCCTGTGGGCCTGCTGGGCCACCTGCGGGCCTGAATCCTGGCCCATGGTAGCGTTTCTAGTCATATTCAGGCCGTGGGGGCCCAGTAGGTGGCACTTTTTTTGTTTTCTTTGTTGCTTTATTTATTTTATTTTGTTTCTACTTACAACAAAATACTTATTGTTTTTATTTATATTTATTTTATTAAAGTTTATTTTTAATTATTTTTCTTTTAGGTCACAAAAATTATAAACTTTCTGTTAGTGCCATTAGTTTTCAAATTTGAATAGTTAAAATTTGAATTCTTTGATATTTGTGTGAATCACAAGTTTGTGATTAACTTTACTATAAAAATAGTTTTTTTCCAGTTTTTTTGTTTTATTTTTTGCATTATTTATTCTCTTTTATTTTTTGCTTTATTTTTTAATACTTTTTGCTTTTAGGTCAGAAAAATTATAAACTTTTTATTAGTGCCATTAGTTTTAGAAAAATTATAAACTTTCTGTTAGTGCCATTAGTTTTCAAATTTAAGTAGTTAAAATTTGAATTCTTTGAAATTTGTGTGAATCACAAGTTTGTGATTAACTTTACTATAAAAATAGTTTTTTCAGTTTTTTGTTTTGTTTTTTGCATTATTTATTTTCTTTTGTTTTTTGCTTTATTTTTTAATTCTTTTTGCTTTTAGGTCAGAAAAATTATAAACTTTCTGTTAGTGCCATTAGTTTTCAAATTTGAATAGTTAAAATTTGAATAATGGTATTACGAGGGCCGAACCATAAGACATTAAAGCATTTTAAATGAACTCTGAAAAAGTTGAAAGTTGGCATGGCATCATAATTTCACCCACATAGCATGTGCATGTACAAAACGGACAATGGTATCATACTCGTCTGTTACAAAGTTGGCATGGTATCATCCTAATAGTTGCGGGAGAAAGTCTTCATTTTTTCTTCGCTTGTGTCATTTGCTTATTGTGCTGTAACCATGGATAATCTTCATCGTTTATCAGGATGCTTGGGTCAGCCTTGACTTTAAAGGGAGGAATTTCATGAAACTTTTCATAATCTTCAGACATGTCTGTCTTGCCCTCCACTCCCACGATGTCTCTTTTTCCTAAAAGAACTATGTGGCGCTTTGGCTCATCGTATGATGTATTCGCTTCCTTATCTTTTCTTTTTCTCGGTTTGGTAGACATGTCCTTCACATAGATAACCTGTGCCGCATCATTGGCTAGGATGAACGGTTCGTCAGTGTACCTAAGATTTTTTAGATCCACTGTTGTCACTCCGTACTGTGGGTCTACCTGTACCCCGCCTCCTGACAGATTGACCCATTTGCACTTAAACAAAGGGGCCTTAAAATCATGTCCGTAGTCAAGTTCCCATATGTCCACTATGTAACCATAATATGTGTCCTTTCCTCTCTCGCTTGCTGCATCAAAGCGGACACCGCTGTTTTGGTTGGTGCTCTTTTGATCTTGGGCGATCGTGTAAAATGTATGCCAAGGTAGAGCAAACACCTTGGGAGGTAAATAGGAGTGGTCAGCGGCGTCTGAATCCGCCTCAGAACAGATATCTTCCTTTGGATTACAATCTCGAGAGGGGTGGGGAGGGTTTGCCATTGAACCCACCATGGAGTGATGTCTGCATGACATTGTATTGCCGCGCAAAACTCTTCTCTTTTTCTCTACATGTTCAGCATGACTGTGTACAATATCTGACATGCATACGAAAAAAATATGGTGAGATTATGTAAGGAGAGCATGCAGAAATTTAGAGTGATGGTAACAACCGGTGGATCGATGTTTTTCCGTTGAACCAAAATAGCCCTAATGGATCGACGTGAATGTATAGTAATAAGTGATGCAACAAGTGTACAACCTCTTTGCTGTAGCCGTGTCGACCTCAACATCATTGGGTTGGTCGCTGAAGTAGTTGAGGCAGAGGTGGCTGTCGGAGGTGTGGAGGAAGATCTGAGGAATCTGTAGACGGCGTCCAGGGCACTGCTCTGTTGTGATGGATCGTTCTGTCGTTCGAGCAGCTCCGCTAAGCCATAAGACGTCAGGCTGAAGCAGCACAAGACAGACATCGTCAATCTCAAATGGGATTCTAATAGCATCTCCAATGGATGATGTAAAATGGATGCAAAATTAACATCACCAAAAACCACATGACTGCAACATATGATGTAAAAACTGTTGACTCTGAACTTAACTGTCGAGACTGAAATTTACTGTGGAATCTGAATGCTACTGTCGAAACTGAACACAATGGTAGCAGAGAAGCACTTGACATGTAGTTTAGGGAGGGCCTGCAGTTCATCTTCAACCTGCACCCCCCCTGAGCCGCCAGCCACCACTGGCCGAACCGCCGGCCCCAGCGCCGCCTCCCCGCCCCAAAACAACTCACCACCGCCTCCCCGGTCGGCCGTCTAGGCCCCCCGCCCCCACCCTGAACCCTAAGATAAATAGTGGGGTACCTCTCCGGTGAGCCCCCATCCCTGCTGCGGGTGGTTCTTCCTTAACTTCGGCGAGCGCCCCCAACCCCTAAAAATCGACTGACCCAAAAGTCGATTCAGTCGACTGAAGTGTGGCTTAATCGGAGCAGAGCAGCAGCACGAGCGAGGGGGAGAGCAGTAGCAGCAGCTGGGCGAGCAAGTGATCGAGCGAGAGCCGGAGCAGCAGCAGCAGCGCGAGTGAGAGAGCGAGAGCCGGAGCAGCAGAAGATCCGGCTGGTATGGACGCCGCCGCCGAAGGGGCCTCGCACTGGGGAAGAGCCGCCGTGGAGATGTCACCTGCGGTGCTGGCTTCAAGGTAGCCGCTCCATGGGGGTGCGGGATGGAGCACCGTCAGCGCCGGGAGGTCGAGTTAAGGAGAAGGTGTGTTGCGATGAGTGTACAACCTCTTTGGTGGCGCCGAGTAGGCCTCGGCTTCGTCCGAGGAGTCGGTAAGGATGTTGCGGTTCTGGTGGAGCGGGTTAACGGGGCGCTGTGGGGAGGGAGCAGCCGTGATAGATGAGGCAATCATCGGAGCAGCTACTTGGAGGTGGAGGACGGGGCGGCTGAACTGGCGGGGCGGTGAGATGGACGACGGATCCTCATCCGGGGAGGTGGACGAGGGACGTCGAGCTGTTGCGGTGGACGACGTCGTCGGGGAAGAGTCTCCGGCTGGGCAGCGGTGACGTGGCGGACGGAGGAGGGTGGGGTTTCGCGGCTGAAGCGGAGAGGTTATGGCGGCCTGGGATTTCGAATGGCGAAAAGGGGGCGATGGGAGGGGGTGAAGCATGACTTAGGGATGCGCTTGTCCAAAATGTAGGGTGTGTTACAAAAGTACCCCCCACCGATTTGAACTAGCGGCCCTTTCGGCTCAGGGTTAGAAGGGGGATTTCGCGTGTCGGGATTTGGCAGCTGGAGGGAGTTTTTGCACGCGTTGTAATTTCGGAATAGCAAGGCGCGGGTTGTGAAGGCGCCAGTTTTTGGAGCACAATATCTGAATTTTCGGGATATAACAAGATGCGGGTTGAATTTTAGGGACAAGCCTAACATGTAGTAATATTGTACTTGTACGTACCAAATCAATTCGCACTACCCTCAACCAAAAAGAAAACGAAAAAAATAAAACTATTCACACCACACAAAGAGAGAGTCTTGCCCCGTTTTACTATACAAATGCTATTCAAAGCTACTCCCTCCTTCCATCTATATAGGGCCTAATGCATTTTTCGATGCTAACTTTGACCAAATATTAGAGCAATGATATATGACATGCAACTTACACAAAGCACACCGTTAAATTCGTGTGTGAAAGGTTCTTTCAATGATATAATTTTCACATTGTGCATGTCATGTACTATTAATCTTGCCAATAGTCAAATGTGATCTTAAAAATCTCATTACGCCCTATATAGATGGAAGGGGGGAGTATGAATCCATGTTATGTCTGATTAAATTTTTTCGCTTGCTGTATAATGCATGTAACCTACTCATACCAACATTTTAGTGCATTCCAAATGTCTATACTACCGCTGCAATTCGAACTAAATTTGAATTCATTTCTCTATTTCAATAAGAATCTACAATCATGATTGTTGCCAACTTCAACCATCATAGTTTCCTTGCTATCCGCCAGATATAAATCGGACGGCCTATAATGCAGGATGGCAGGCAGACCATCATCAACAACTCCGTTTTTATAAGAGTAGAGATAAAATATATTAAATGTAGTATAACATGTTCATAACCACACCATGTGTATCACTGTTATATATTCAGACATGCGCCGGTTTGAAACACTATGATAAATTCTTCAAATATCCGAATTCGCTTTTTATAATGAAGTATATATGATCTCTATTCGTCTTTTACACCCACACAACCCTCTTATCTTTGTAGCTAGCGCTAACTTTCTCTTGTGCATGCACACGCCCGCATCCCCCAGCTCCTTCTTTACGGCACACATCGATCGATATGCCTCTCTAGCCAGGTGTGCCTAGCACAAACACAAGCTTCCCCTCTTCTCTTGTCACCGTCCATGCCTCACTCCTACCACTCTTTTCATCGTTCTCGTACTCGCACACTCCTCCCCCCTCGAAATAGTATGCCTCTCATACCACCTCCTACATGCATCCCTCTCTCTCTATCCTTATCCCTGTGCCTCATTTGCTTCTAACACACACATGCATGTATACCGATCGATCTCCCAACATATACCTAGATCGAATTTAACTACCCCCCCCCATCGATCGACGTAACTCCCAAGTTATGTCTCTCCTTTCTCTAATAAAGGGTGATTGATCTTCCTATGTAGTTACATCTTCTTACCACAGCCACATCGTCCCCCTCATCATTCGTGCATGCCTCCTGACCTGTCTCTCACACGCACGTGCACAGACAATAAGCAGCCATCTCCTCTCTTCTTGATATTGCGGGCGTGCCCTCCGTTTGTCTAGCAAGCCTATCCCACCATTTTTTAGAAGCAACTCCACTACCACCCCCTCCAACACTCTAGCTATGTATCTCTCCCAACCTTATTCCTCTCCTGCACATATGCATGGATGCCGATCGATCTCCCTTAATACATGAGGCAGATCGATCTCCTTAATACATGAGGTAGGCCTCTCTCCTCCTCCACACATATACCAGCCATTGTACCTCTATAGTTAATTGGGCCTCCCTCTTCCCCCACCACACACCGATAGTCGAGCGTTGCAGGTAGGTATCCATGCCACAGAGGCAAACTTCACATGTCCCATCTCACGTTCTAGTAGGCCAGCCACTCTATATCTTTGACGTGGGCACACACAAATTTGATGGAAATCTTTATCGATTGCGCGCGCACACACACACACATCATCCCTCTCTTCGATTCTATGGACACCTCAAGCCGACGATACCTCCACTCTCTTCTCGTGGATCGCCTCCTCTATATATATGTTATATCCAGGACTCTATTTCACACACATTGCATATGTTACATTTTTTGATTGACCCCCCCCCCAAAAAAACTCTCAAGAACCCACACACTATATCTCTCTAGGTTTGTATCTCTCTCACACAACCCCACGTAGGTGGTGTACGTATACAAGAAGAGAATAGGTGCACCGTGCACGTACTCACGCTTCGTGCCCAGCCACACTCGCGCGGGTACACGGTGGAGCTCATTTCTTTACGAAATGGCAGCCCACGTGCTAATTTGAACACCTGTAGCGGTTGTTTACCTAGGGAGGTTGTGTACCACGCGTGCACGAAACAAAGTTCGACTTTACATGTTGCCGCGTTATTTTTAAATAAAGTTATAGCGCTCAATGGCACGTTCACAGAATATAAAACGATTTTTATGGAGAAAAAGGTAGTCCACTCACTATATACAATGGAGCCTGCCTACCTGGTTTGTCGCTCTTCAGAGTATCTCACACAAGGCTGCGGTGGCCTCTCTCTCTCTCTCACCGTTGGTCACTGATCCGGCCGCATCCCGTCCGCTGGGGGAAAGGGAGTGCGGTGGCCTCTCTCTCTCACCGTTGGTCACTGATCCGACCGCATTCCGTCCGTCGGGGGAAAGTGAGGAAGTGCATCGTTTCTCTGTTCAACAACACCGAGGCAGCACGTCCCGATCTGCGGTACACGTCGTTCTCTTTGACCAAGCTCCGGCACGGCAGGGCCTACGCCACCTGCTCGCAGATTCCGCCTGCCGCCGCTCACCTAGTTACATATCGACGACCTCCAGGTATCCCCTCCGGCCTTGCTCCATTGCCCGTCTTCCCACGTCGCTGCATGTGGATCTTCCATAGGTCTTTGCCCAAAACGTAGCTCGTCCGACGTACTTTCCAAGTTGCATTCTCGTCCTCACATCGTTTTACACAAACACAACTGTGTTGTTATCTTCCCTTAGGACAAGGAATATGCTTCTTTTTGTCATCGCATGTGTCATCAACTATTATTGGCCAGTAATTGTTTGCTTTCTACCTCTTTTTTGCAAACAGGGCTATCCATTTCACCTTGTTGCTATTGCGACCTTTTGGTGAACTGCACAAATCACTTTTTTCTGAAGAGTGTTTTGTGCAGTTGTACTAAAATGTCACACGGGCAACGTCTCTACATTTCAGTGCGACTGCACAAAGGGAGATTGGTTTTGCTCTATCCTCCTCATCCAACTCCGAGCCTAATCTTCTCCAACTAGTTAGTCTTAAGAGAGACTGCAAAGGTGACCGGCTTCTATTTGTGTGTTTATTGTTTCATCAGTAGTCCTCTATTATCGTAATCACACTTAATATCTTTGGAACAGGGACGCTCAGCTCTATTTTAGTGGAACTGCACAAAATGATCAGAATGTTGCATGCTCCAGACAGCTACTTTTTTGCCAACATGCCTTGTTGATTTAGACAGAGCTGGGGGGACGTTGCTGCCACTGAAAGCATGGATCAATTTTAATTTAACACCTTCTCACAACTCTGTCTTCAGTTGTGATGTAATTATTAGCTCTGATCTGCTAATAATTGACATGCATTAGCAAGGAAGTTAGTTTTTTATTGTTTCTGAAAGAGCATCGATGGCAAGACACGCGAAACAAAAGCTGAAAGCTCACACCATTGTACAATTTCATGTCGCTGGAAAATTATTTGTATAGTACGTCAATTATGTAAACAAATGATGGAAGCTTGATACAATTGCCAGAAGCCTCTTCATCATTTGGGTCCATGTGCCATGCACAAAATTATACTCCTTCGTTCCTAAATATTTGTCGTTTTACAAATTTCAAACGGGCATATTTTAGAGTGTAGATTCACTCATTTTGCTTCGTATGTGTACTCCCTCCATTCCTAAATATTCTATTCGTCTTTCTAGAGATTTCAACAAATGACTACATACGGAGCAAAATGAGTGAATCTACACTCTAAAATATATCTATATACATCCGTATGTGCTAGTCCATTTGAAATCTCTAAAAAGACAAATATTTGAGTAGTCACTCGTTGAAATCTCTAGAAAGACAAATACTCCGGAGTATATTTAAGAACCGAGGTGGTAGTGCACAACCACATGGGAGATTCAGCCCGGTCGTTGCGCTGCATTAATAGTGAGTAATGAGCAGTCAAATCATAAGCCCCACCTTTCCCACTGTAAGTTGCTCTGAAGAAGCAACCATCAATACGCTCTTCTTTGAATCCGCTCATACTACTCCATCTGTCACTGTTTATACAGCGCGCTTCAGAAAAAAGAAAAAATCTGTCGGACCAAGGCGACTATCGATCAGCCTGAAAAATAGCATTGGTAGTTATAGCATGGCGTCTATTACTAGAGGGAATAATGCATCCACACATGCATGCAGTCCTTCCACCCTGAGTACACACATGCATGCACTTACTCCACTCCGTAGTAGTACAGTACATGGAGTGAAAATTGTGGACTTGATTGCAGTTACCACGCCATAATTAATTGAGCATTAAACCAAACGCGTCTAAAGTCTCTCTAGTGGTGGAAATGCATTGAGAGAAATGCATCATAATGAAGCGTGCCCTGTAAACTGTGACGGAGGGAGGAGTAGTATGAAGGTGCAAAACCAAGTACATGTATGGCCTGTCGGTCAATGCACCTCCTCTTGGCATATCACTAACATGTGGGACAGGAGTGTGAGCAAACCGATCTCAATTGACGGCAAAGATCCAACCCGCCGTTCCTTGAGAGAGACGAGGAGCAAGAACACACAGACGGGCTCGCACGAAGGCCAAGATATATTCGAGCATGGTTGGTTGATCGATATCATTCATTACATGTTGGGATGTTGTTTTCCGCCATTCTTCGGAATAAACATGTACTTTATCAGAGATAAAAAAAATAAGAGTACAGATGCTCCACCATGCGGTTCTAGTAGTAGTACTACTCGTACTACTGCGCTTGGCTCTTGGCCTCTTCGTGAAGTCGAACAATGATGGTACTCCACATGTTGGGTACTACAGTGTATGCCTCTGACAATCTGACACCAAATGGACTGATGCATGTCCACCGAGGGTAGGTTGCATTAGTCAAAAGGCGTAAGCGAGCTTCACCTTGTCCTGCAAGCTTCTCCTCGTTCTGCGAGTTGACGGGACACACCAAAAAGTAGTGCTAGTCCATACTCCCTCCTTTCCGGTTAATATGGCTTAATCTTTTTTGCGGGTAAATGAGAGAGCTTTATTCATATATAAGCATTCTTAGGACGATCAACCAAGACACTGGTCACTAGGAAGCGAGGTACCCCACAAAAAAAGAAGTAGGAAGCGAGGTGTTTCATCAAGCCAGCTCTCGGCCACATTCAAAGTGCAGCAAGCATGGTTCGCACGAAGATGCGCCGCAAGGTTTCCTGACCTGTTTACATGCTGAATAACAAAAAAAGAGGAAATATTACCGAGCGCTACTATTTGTAACAGGATATGAGCCAGAATTAAGCGAGAATTGTGGCGAGTGTTCCATGCAATCAACTTCCATTATCACATGCGAGAACCCTCGAAGAGAACCAAATGTGCTGAAGATTGCTTTATCACATTTTAAAATTGTAATAAGAGTGCAGACGCTCCTCCATCCAGTTCCTAGTACTAGTATAGTACGTACCTTTATAGACTATAGTAGTAGTACTAGTAAACTTTTCCCTTGGTTGTTCGCCTATTCGGGAAGTCGAACAATAATATCACTAGTAGTATAGTGTATGCTTCTGCCAATCTGACACCGAATTAACTGTTACACATCCACCGCCTAAGACTAGCCATAGTGGGAGTAACTTCAGCAGTAACATCGAGTCCAACTCAGCAAATTTGCTTATGTGGCAATGAGTTAATGAAGAGAGAGGTAGTTGTAGTAACTTAGCTAGTTACTGTAACATCACATGTTCCAATGCAATATGAGTCTATAACCTAATAAATGAATCTTCACATGTTATCACACTTAAGTTACTACCCACTGTGAAGGTAGTAACATAGTCTAGAAATATATGTATGTTACTAGTGTATGTTACTACCCATTGTGGCTAGTCTGAGCGAGGGAGAGCTTGCATTAGTCAAAAGTTTCTCCCTGTCCTGTGAGCCACCGCGCGCAAGCTTCTCCCATCCTGCAACCTTCTCCTCGTTCGGCAAGTTGACGGGACACGGCAAAGTAATGCTAGTCCATACTGCCTCCTCTCCGGTTAATATGGCTTAATTTCAAACGAGATAAATACACTGTCTGTCACTGTATATTTGTAAAAATACGGTCAGTGGACATCATAATACGCTCACTGCTCTCAATATATATATTTTCCGGTGTTTATACGGTCACTAGCTCACCCTGACTGAGTATGTGTGTGCATGCACGTGTAGGTTGAGCACTTGAGCGTGACCGTGTGTGTTCCATCGTGTGCTCGGACATGCATGCATTAGGGCGTCGCGCACGTTCTTGCGTCCATGTGTACGTGTGACTGTTGCATACACGTAGGGGGAGTACGTGTAGGGGCCACTAAGGAGCAGTCAAATCACACAGTGAGTTAGTCGGAAGAAGCAACCATCATTTCACTCTTGAATGACACGTACGCAATATAAAATGGTTGATATGGAGAGAAAAAGAAAACCACTATATATACACTAGCAGGAGCCTAAGCTACAAGCCTGCTTGCTTAGGTTGCTCTCTTCACAAGCATAGAACGAGGGGCCTGACCCCGCAGCTGGGGGAAGGGAACAATGTTCTGTGTAGACGCGGTGGACATCAGCGAGGGAGAAAACCCACAGTCGATGCGTCCCAATCGGGGGTCACCGCGGTATGGGCCGATGCCGCGTCCCAACCGCCCTTCTAGCTACAGCCCGATGTCCCAGGTAGTCCATCTTCCTTTTGGAGCCGGCTTGCTCCACTGTCGTAGCTCCATCTCCATGTCGATCTTTCTCTACTTCTACTGGCTTCTACTTGTGATGAGTTATGTCTCATGAACTAGTGCCAGTACTATTATTCTAATCACACTTCTTCAATATCTTTGCCATCAGGGTTGCTCAGGTCGATTTTAGTGGAACTGCACAAAAGCATCGTATGATCCGAGGGTGCCAGCCGTATTTCCTTCGATAGGTTCTACCTGGCCAAGAAGTTAAATCATGTTTAGGGTTTAGGGTTTAAGTCGTAGTGACCCCATTAGTAGTTTTTCTTTCGTACACGCTCTCACAACTTTTTTCTTTAGTTGTGAAGTAAATATTGGCTATGATCTGTGAATCATTGAGATGCATCAGCATGCGTGTTAGTTTTCCTTTGTATTTGATGGAATGTTGTAACGGGGCAACCTTGGAATAGGAATGAAAATGGAGTGGAAAGTTTCTGTTTTTCCGGAGAAAAAATGGAAACGGAGAGAAACCAACATTTTGTTTCATTGGATCGCGCCATCGAGCAAAACCAACGTTTAAATCATGTTTGTCGTGTTCGTGTCTCACCCTCCTCCATGGCTCGACCCCACATGGTCGCTCGGCATGCCACTCACCGCAAACCGAGTATACGATAACTTTCCCGCCTACTTGTCGATGGATTGTGCCATGGAGTACTCGCACTGCTGGAAGAGATTGACGAGTTGGGGGAGGACAGCTGTAGCACGGACTCCCAAGAACTTTTTACATGCATGTTGTAGCCGGCTATTGCGACCTTTGAACGCGGAGTAGCCGCGTGCACCCGGAAGCAGCGCGGGCGACGCTCTCTCGGCTGGCGCGCCGCTTCAATGTTGGCGCCAGTGAGAGGTCGCATCCGCTCTCGCCGGGCATGAATGCGGCACTGACCGTTTCGGGCGGGAAGCACGCGCAGGTGATGAAGAGGGTTCGGGTTGGTCAGGACCGGCTGTGGCAGCGGTCCGGACGTGTGCAAACAAGAGATGATGTACGTTAATATTGCTGTGTATATAATTAACAACGTAAATAATGTGCAGCTGGACAAATATTATTGGAGATGGAGATGGAAATGGAATTTTACATAAACAGGGATATGCATGTGTATGTCTATGTGTGTGTGCGCGATGACTCTCGCGACCTGGAAGCGGGGGCATGTTTTTGATTGAGTTTTCTTTCTTGGTATGTCAGAAAATCAGTTTGTCTAATTCACATCTAGATGTTATTTAAGGATATCACATCTAAGCTCCCACAAGTATATAATGTAGCAACAAGAAACAAAAAAACTAGGAAAAAAAGACCACAAACAGAGTGGAAATCAACTTAGATGTGACATAATTATGTCACATATAGATGTGTCCTAGACAGACCCTTAAAAAATTGTCCACCAGTTTTCGTTTCTTTTTTTCGGGAACGCGCGTATTCTATTTAAAACCACTGCTACGGAGAGATTTTTTACTCCATTATAGCCTCTTGTTTGATAGAGTTTCTCGCGTCTCGCTCTCTCACCCTCTCCATATCAAAACAAGATGACAGTGTCCACTCTATCTCTCTCCTCACCGGTGGTCACAAATCCGGCTGAATCCCGTCCGCTGCCGGAGGTGAGGAGATCTAAACAAGACTGTGTTGGCCTCTTGTCTCTCTCTCCCCCCTCACAGCTGGTGAAGGAGGCGTCTGTATCCCGTCGCATCGGGAAGGGGAGGAGGTGCAGCGTTCACTCTATCGCCTTCGGCGAGGGAGGCAATCCACTGTCGGCTGCGCCGTTCTCTTTCACCCAGCGCCTGTGCGGGAGGGCCACTGACCCCTTCTTCCTCGCTGTCGTACGTAGTGTGGGCAGATCCGGCCTCCCGCCGCACGCCTTGCCACATCCCGACGACCCTAAGGTATAAGTTTCTTTGAAACCGTCATTGCTCTAGCTGCATGTGGATCTTTTTCGATCTGTAGTCGAATCTAGGTCTTGGTTCAAAGAGGAAAGAAGGGTGTGGTGGGCTGGAGCAAGAATCTAGGATGTGGTTCAATGAGGAAAGGAGGGGCAGAAAGTAGTATAGATTGGCTATCCAGCCGTTTTGTAGGTCGAAAAGGGAAAAAGGGGGTATCCCAGTACACACATCTGTAAGGAACCGATCTCTTTGTTGAAAAGGGAAAGAAATTGGGGGGTCGGGTAGTTTGTGCAGGACTAGATTTGCTGCCCTCACATAGGAAGAAGGTTCAAAGAGAACAAATATGGGACCAGCGCATATATGCTGCTTGGCTACATACTCTACATCACCCATTTATACGTGTGGACGCACATGGTGCTGGCATGTCCCATACAGCTATTTTGTTGCTGTTATTCTAAGAATGCCGCCGGAAAATTGAAGCAATGCCACTGTTAAAAGTAAATTACATTTTTAACGAATGTTGTTTCAAGAGAATGTCTCTGTTAATATGAATCAATGCAACTGTTTTAGAAATGCTACTGTCCTACTTTGTTTTCCATCCAAGATAAGTTAGATGCTTCTTTCTGTCACCATTTGTTTCATCCTCCTTTATCAGCAAGTAATTGTTTCCTTTTTTGCCTCTGTTAAAATAGGGGTATCGATTCACCTTGTTGCTATTGCGACATTTTGCTTCGCTACTCGAAACACTTATGTATTAAGAGTGTTTTGTGCAGTTCAACTTGAATGTCACACCGGTGACTTTGCTTAATTTTGGTGGAACTGCATAAGAGGAGATCGAGATTTGTTTCCAGTCTTCGTGGCGAGTTGTTTCAAATCTTGGTCTCAACCACATGATGTGCAGTGTGCTTTGAGATGTTGTGCTACTTGTTTTGGTACTATTTTAAATAAATGTTGAATTGAAGCTATTGTATTGATGTCTTTTCCCATTAAGTAGTGAACAAAAATGGGACCAACCCAGACATGATGCTTGTTTCTTTGTTACAACAAATTCAGCATCACCCCCTTTATAAGCCAGTAATTGATGCCACTCTCACAATTAACTACTGAATCTTATTTCAAAACTACAACACTTGTTAGGGATTAGCGGGATTGCCATTTTTGTGGCCGCATGTTTCATCCTCCTTTATTAGCCAGTAATTGATTCTTTTTTGCCTCTGTTTAAACAGGAATATCTATTCAACTTGTTGCTATTGCGACATTTTGCTTCGCTACGCGAAAGACTTTGCTTGATTCCAGTGCAACTGCACAAAACGAGATTGGATTTCCTATTCATGTTGGCAGATTCGTATTTTATCTTGTCCGTCTCATGAAAGGTCAGTACAGGCCTTCATCCACATGATTGTGCAGTGTGCTTTGAGATGTTGTGCTACTTGTATTGGTACTGTTTTAAATAAATGTTGAACTGAAGCTATTGTATTGCTGTCTTTTCCCATTAAGTAGTGAACAAAAATGGGACCAACCCAGACATGATGCTTGTTGCTTTGTTACAACAAACTCTGCATCACCCCCTTTATAAGTAGATGGAAGCACATACTATTGTTGCGCCCACTCTCCCCTAGAACTATTTATGCTTTTCGTTAATCTAATGCCGCTAGTAAAATTAAGCAATGTCGCTGGTAAAATTAAGCAATGCTACTCTCAGAATTAATTAACTACTGAATCTTAGTTCAAAACTGCAACACTTGTTAGGAATGGTATGATCCTGCTTTGTAGTTCTTTCTACATGTTTAACCAAGGTATTGTTAAGATAATGTCTCTGTTAAAATTAATCGGTTGCATTGTTTTAGGAATGGTACTTTTCTGCTTTGTCGTTCTTCATACATGTTGAAACAAGGCATTGTTAAGATAATGTCTCAGTCAATATGAATGAATCACACTGATGGAGAATTGCTACTCTCCTGCTTTGTTTCCCATTAAGATAAAGTATATCAGTAGATGCTTTTCTTCTAGGAGTACAAGTCATCAACCGTTTTTTCTCAGTAATTGTTTCCCTTATACCTATTGTTGCTTACAGGGGTATCAAAATTAAAGCTCGGTTTTATTCCGACTTCGATTTTAGTTGAACTGCACAAAAGGAGCCAATGTGTCCAAGGCAAACTGCTGCATTACTGGGTCCAGTTGGTCGTTCTACTTTGCAGAAAAAAGCAGTCACCGTTTGCGCTACATTACAGAAGGAATGACCGAGAAGCTTTACAGAGTATTATTAGACACCGGTGACATGACTAGTCTGTAGAGACCATTGGCAATTTAACAACACGTGGAGTGCCCTGGGCAAAAAGTGCCCAAACAAGTACAAGAAGCTACGACAGGACTCCACAATCATAGGCATTACATATTTTGAATGGGAAAAGCTTGTCAAAGTTTAATCATTGATGTTAGCAGACGTTAGTTTAATATATTGGAATTGGAAAACCTTGTCAAAATTTGCTCATTGATGTTATCCAGAAGACATGCATTTGATATTTTTGAGTGGGACGCCCTTGTTGTGAGCAACGTCGAGTGGTTTTTCCTATTCCTGTGTTCAGTTTAGAAGTAAATAGTTACTCTGCTGAGATATTCCTGTGTTAAGAGTTTGTTCTGAATATTGTCTATGTAATGCCAGGCCTTGTTTTTGATTGCAAAGTTGAGCTTGGAATGTTGTGGCATGCGGCATCACGAGTTGTTCACCGTGCCTCCTGAGAATAATGCTTTGTATTGTTTTGCGTGTCGATCTAATGCCAGTGATTTGCTTGTTAAGAAGATCATCCTCTTCTGTTGTTTCCGTGCTTAAGAAGTTCATCGTCTGATGTTTCATTCATAGCCTATACGACAAGCCGGGTAGGTTAGACGTGAAACCATATGATCTTCCGACCAACTCATGATATTAGGCCGTGATTGGATCGTTGTTTGCCAACCAAAACCGCTTGTAAAACTGACGCTTATAAATTAAAGCAGATGGTCTCGGGCGAAGGCGCTTGGTTGGTCGATTTCGACTAGTAAAATATCGGAAGTACTTCACACATGATAAAAATGCTGAACGACACTCGGACGATTGCTAATCCAGCCATTAGCTGATGTTTCAGCCTTGCCCATGGATGGCATGATACGCACGTCATGCATGTATCGTCTGGTAATGTCGTCCATATAGCAGTGCTCGTAAAATATACACTAGTCTCTCAAATTACACACATAACCCGCCGGTTTTACTTACAGACCTCGGGCCCTCGGTTTCATTACGCCTGTGTTTTACGTGTTGTTTCTGATGACGAGTAAATTACACTTGCATGTTAATACAGGTTTGAAATAAACCAGAGCTCCCAAGCGCAGCCTTACCATTTCATGCCGTCTCAGTTTCTCGAAGGTGCTCATAGGTGTCCGATGATCCTGGCTTCCTGAATGAGCAGCAGGTGCTGTATCAGACCATCCGTAGGGCCCACGAGGCCCTCTCCGTTGTCCTTCGAGTTGTTGCGCTCGCCGTGGCGCCGAGCATTGTTAACATCGTCAACGAACATGAGGATTCAGGAGATGACTTTATTTTGACTGGATGACACTAGGGACCCACTAGGGCCATAGCCGTACGTACGCAAGTGCCTCCTTATTATGTACAACTATATTTTTTTTTGCTTTCTCCTGGTTTCCTGACATCACGGTCCCACACCATTGTCAACCTATGTAGTCAATATAAACGAGAGAATTGCACAAGGTGCGACCAACAGCTGGGACCAAGCAGCTCGAGCAGTATTTGTGTTTTTGAGGCGTGAGCACTGCAGAGTTTTTCTTGGCGATGATTTCGTTGTTGTTCAGAGGAGAGCAGGGTATTAACTGGGCAGGCTGTGGCCCATCTAGCCCAGGCCAGATATCCAGCCCAGATACTAATTTGTTTTCAAGATGAAAATGGCTAGCCCGGCTATACGTCTTTTTCAGGAATGCCCAGGCGAGGTCAACTTGTTATTCCCCGCCCCGATGGGCTGCAAATCTTTCCTAGGAGGGATGCATTAGGCTTAACAGGAAAATGGGCTTTAAAAAATAATAAATGGGATGTAATTATAAAAACTGGGCAGTAACTATAAAAAATGCACCAAACATGAAATTAGTTTATAAAATATTATTTATGGATTTTGAAAATCTTAAATTTTCATTGTTGCGCGTGCAATGTTTCGTTGGATTTTTACGTAATACAAATTTATATTTAATCACACTAGAAATTTTGGGATAAAAATATTTCGGATCCCATCAAAATGTGGGAAATTTTATTGAATTCTGTCTTCAACGGTTGGTTGAAATTATTAATCGTTGTCCTAGCTAGAAAATGGGTTGTACTTTTAACAAACTGTAAATGGGCTGTTGTAAATTCCATTAGAATTTAAAAATGGGTTGTACATTCTTACAAAATGCAAATGGGCTATAAGTTCTCTGCCACACACGAGTGGGCCTACTAAGTGATGCGTCCCCTAAAAAAATAAGTTGACGCGCATGCAAGGCTTTGTCAACTTATTATAGTCAACACACGGTTCTAGCAGTAGTGGCCGTTGGATGTCTATCGAACGGATGTCGTGCTTCTTCTTCAATCTCGGATATTCTTTGCTTCGGCCGCCCAAAAAATTATTCCTCCCCCTGACATCTGGGGCACACTATTTCGAAGGCTGACCTGTGGGCCTACTAAGTTGGAGCGTACCAAGGGCTTTGTCAACTTAGTCAATATAAACGATTCTAGCTTCAGTGACCGTACGATGTCCATCCAATGGTCGTAGTGCTTCTTCAACCTCTGGTCTTCTTGGTCCAGCCGCCCAAAGCAGCGCCGGTCGTGCCGCCTGCTCCTGCCTCCCGTGGCCGGCTGTACTGCCGCGGAGGCCTCACCGCCCCCATACTACTCCCACCGCTGGCCAGGCCATTCCTCCACTCACCCACACCCACTGTTATTCTGCGGCGACGGCAGCCTCACACCGCAGCCGAACCAGTGAACACTCGTACTCCTCTTCGCGTGGGCTTCCGCCGCTGCGTCTTCCCCGGCTCCGCGTTGTCCCCTTCCTAGGACTCGCCGTCATCCACCGCCTTGGTGCTCTCGGTGCGCCGTGGTCAATGTGGTCAACGACCGACTTCCATAGGAAGAGTACAGTACGTGGAGAGGCTGACAGCTGGGTCCACGGCGGCCGCAAGGAAGTGCCTCCTTATTAGGCGCAAAATAATTATTCCTCCACCTGATAGCGGGGACCCACCGGACGGGCCACCTTATTTTGCGAAAAAAATGTTTCCCCCCTGACTGTTGGGACCCACTGGACGGCCACCGTATTTCGCGAAAAAAAACGTTCCCCCCATTGTCAGCTCAGACCCACCGGAAGTGCCTCCTTATTACGCACAAAAAAAATGAATACTCCCCCTGCTAGCTGGGACCCACCTTGGTGGGAGGCTGACTTGTGGGCCTACTAAGTTGACGGGGACGGAGGGCTTTGTCAACTTAGTCAATATGAACGATTCTAGCTCCAGTGACCGTACGATGTCCATCCAACGGCTGTAGTGCTTCTTCAACCTCTAGTCTTCTTGCTCCAGCCGCCCAAAGCAGCGCCGATCGTGCCGCCTACTCCTGCCTCCCGTGGCCGGCTGTGCTGCCGCGGAGGCCTCACCGCCCCTACTATTCCCATCGCTGGCCAGGCCCTGCGGCGACGGCAGCCTCACACCGCAGCCGAATGAGTGAACCCTCATTCTCCTCTCCGCGTGGACATCCACTGCCGCGTCTTCACCGGCTCCGCGTCGTCCCCTTCCTAGGCCTCACCATCGTCCACCGCCCTGGTGCTCTCGACGCGGCATGGTCAACGTGGTCAAGGAACGACTTTCATCGGACGTGGAGTGTACGTGGAGAGGCTGATAGCTGGGTCCACGGCGGCATCAAGGAAGTGCCTCCTTATTACGCGGAAAATAATGATTCCTCCACCTGACAGCAGGGACCCACCGGACGGGCCACCGTATTTCGCGATGTTTCCCCCTGACTGTTGGGACCCACCAGCTACACCTTCGCACGCAAGGAAGTGCGTCCGGGCAAAAAAACGGTCCCCCCCCCTCGACTGCTGGGACCCACCAGCTACATCTTCACACACAAGGAAGTGTGTCCAGGCAAAAAAAACAAAACGATTCGCCCCCCTGACTGTTGGGACCCGCCAGCTACATCTTCACAGGCAAGGAAGTGCCTGACCGTCGGGACCCACCTGGTCGAAGCGTACGTAGCGTTGTCATTCTGGTCGCGAACGTGTACGTACAATGTTGTTAGTATTAATTCTATGAATATACAAAATGCTAATGATTATTGCACTAGTCATGAGAAAAATGTTTCTTATAAGCATGTCATTTTTTGCGTAATGAATTGGGAGTGCATTTGCACACCAAAAAGGGAAGATAGATTTTGTAAGAAGCATAAATATTTAGAAACGAAAAAGTTGCAAGAGAGGCTAGATGATTGGGCTGAAAGATTTAATTTTTTTCGCCATCCTTGTGAACTTTGCAATGAACGTGGTCATTTAAATCTCCAATGCAAATTCTCTCATGATCAAATTGTGTCCAAAAATTGTGATAACTTGATTACCCTTGAGCATCATAAAGAGCTTAGTCTTCTTTTGGGGTATGAAGAAATGAAATGTGTAACTAAGGGTATTCCAAAATTTAATATTGAGAGATTTCTTGATTTTGATCTAGAGAAAAATTATATGTTTGGTGTGGTAAATTGCATTGAGAATCCTTATATTGCCAACTATCTAAAGTCAAGAAAACAAATAGAATATGAAGATAGTACTAATGAAAGGGGAAATATTTCCCAATACCCTCCTAGTGTTTATTATGATGAATCAAGTAACGAGGAGGAGCTTCCTATCCAACGAATCTCATCAATAAGAAGCTTGAAAAGATTAATTAAACCCACACATGATGTGGTGAATAAGAAGAAAAGAAGAAAGAATAGAGGTAAAAAGGTATCTCTCCCAAATAATGTTGCTCCTATTATTGTTGTGCCTCATGAAAATGAATCAAAAATAATTGTGGAAGATGATGCACTTGATGATGATTTTGTTATGCCTATGCTTGCTGTGATGGTTATGATTGGCAACATAATGATACTTCTTATAATCTTGGAAATCTTTTTGGCACCAACTTGGGAAATTATTATGATAGCAATTGTTATACCATTGGCGCTATTCATACTATTAATGATGAGAATGATTATGCTTATGATATGCCAAGCTACAAGCTTGGGGATGCTATGTTTGAAGAGAATGACATGTTTGGGAATTTATTTGCTACAATTAATGTTTGTTCCAAGCTTGGGGATGCTATGCTTAATGAAGATGATCTTTTTAGTCCCCTTACTTTGAATGATCAAATTTGTGTTGGAGATATGCCCTAGAGGCAATCATGTATGATGATATTTCCTATGTGTTTATGAATAAAGATAGTCCTTGGACATTATCAATGATGTGTATCAGCAAGTACGTGACTTGTTTGTGGGACTATGCATTGTATGATGACTGTCCTAAAAGGTCCCTAGTCGAAAGGGCTGTGTGGACGCGCAGCCAACTAGACTAGCATATGACACGGTCGATGGCTTGGTCTCACTAGCCATGGAGCATTGGATGCTAACCGGATAATATGGACTCGGAAGGATCTGGTCGGATTCGACATAGTCGGATCTGAGTCGAGATAAGGTCCGAGTCGGACAGACCCAACTATGAGACATAGCGATATGTCATCTGTGAGTCTCTAGTACATCATACGTTCTATGTCCTAAGACCTGAGCTGGCGCATGTACTCGGGATGGTGACAGACTTGCTTTGGTCCAACCAAACGCTACTCCGTGACTAGGTAGTTACAAATGTAGGTTTTGGGATTGTCCAGACCCATGCTGCGAGACATGGTCGAGCAAGATGGGATTTGCCCCTCCGATCAGGAGAGATGTACTCTGGACCCCTCGTGTGATCCGACCGGGATAAGCATGGCCATGCAACAAGGATTATGAGATAATCTGGTTTATGGTCGGCATCACTGGAACGAGAAAGAGGTCGGGCTAGCATAAGTATGACAGACTCGCCTTGAGCCCGACAACATATATCGTGTGGCAGAAGGAATGGAAGTATGATGTATAGGTTCGCCTAACCAACTTCATATTATGCTTGGTGTTTGGCATGCCTTGCTAGGGGCTGCTACCAACCATGCAGTTCGGAGATGATCTAAACTGCGACCAAGTCGGCTTGAACCTAAGGGGTTGCGCGCCTAAGGGAAGGAACCTACGAGGTCGGATCCGTGGACACTGGTCGGATATGATCCGAGCTATATTCGGATTGTGGCCGAGTAGACTTATGGGCTTTAGGGTCCGTGCGAGGCCCAAGTGTTGAGCCCGCGATGGACGCCTATATAAAGTGGGGTGCGGCACACTCATGCAGTTGATCGCTTCGGCGCTGTCACTAGGGTTTGCATGTGTTGTGAATAGACACCTCCACTCGCTGTCGGTAGTGTGGTCGGACCTAGCAGTCCACCGCACGACGTTCCTCCTGCACGCGCGGATACCGTTAGAGTTGGTGCACTTGTGCCGCTCCGACGAACCTATACGTGGCAAACGACGACCGGTAGTATGAGGGAGATCAGACGGGGAGGAGACGATCCACGCGGACACGCTGCCCCAACTCTTCTTCCACTGCACGGCACTGCGCGTCTAGTGGTAATGATCTGTGATCCTTCTTCCGTAGCATGTTCATGTTGTTCTGCGTGTAGGAAAATTTTAATTTGCAGTCGACGCACCCTACCGTAGAACCCAACAGCGCTATCAGAGCCTCTGCTATAGGATTTGGATTTAGATCATATGCATATTAGATATGTGGAGGCGGCAGATGAGATTTGTTGTCGTTGATGAGATCGGCTGTGTGCACGGTTGATGAGATCAACTACACATGGGGATCGATGTGGCTATGTTTTCTGTTGATCGGGGTCGATGAGGTCGTGACACAACCTACCTCTACTGGTCAGTATCCGCCATCGGGGTTAACTGTGAAACATAAATCCGAATCGGACTCGCGATGATTGATGAGATCGGACAGATCGGAAAATTCGGCATGATCGGAGTTCAGATGTGATTTGTGATTTCCGAAAACATGTGCATAGTGCCTTGTATTTCGTACACGATCACTCAAACTGGTAGAATGCGAGTAACTTTGTTTTGCAGGTTTGATGTGAATAGTATGGCTCATGTGTATGTGATGCATGTGTGTAATTTATACATGGCCTGCGTGTCATGTTTGTCAGCCGGCAGGAGCCAAAGTGTTGTCATTATAATGTATAACGACCTGCGTGTCGACTTGTGACTCTATGTAAAATTCATTACTAGTTGTAGTAGTTGGATAATAGAGATCGGCTTGGTGACTTGGCGTCCCGACGTGACAAACAAGATGGAGTTCCTAGATGGTCATCGGAGTCGGAGCCAACTTGGAAGAACTGCCATGAAGGAGCCATACTGTTTCACAATATATGTTTTATTTGTGATTTTTATGCTTCTTGTTTTCTATGCATGTTAGAATGATAGAAAGATCCCTTGTTAATATCAAGAAATTTTCCATTCCCGATGTTGCACCTTCGCACGTCAAGTACGTCTAGTAGTGGGATCATAAAATTGGGGTGCTGATAGGTGTCCTTGAACTAAAGGGTTCATGTCGGACACAGACATGCACTGCATCAGGTTAACTTGACAAGGCTATCAAAACGGTTTTGGGCCTTGTGGCAAAGAAGGTTGGGGGCCGGGTATGAGATACCTTCCCAGACGACAGGAGTCGTATAGAGATACGATTAGCAAGGAGTTGCTTACCAGATAGGCATGTTGTCTAGCAGTGATGCTAAAGCTCACTAGTCACATGTGCTAGTCGGATCCTGAATCACTGAGAGTTTGCGGAGGGATGCCGACTTCAGTGGGAGTATTTCTGTTTAGGCTTGAATTACCCTACATAAATACATTGCTTAGTGATTGTATATTTACTGTTGTAGATCAATGGCACCACCTGCTCAACCCAACTTTACATTGAAATCAATTCTGGAAAAGGATAAACTGAATGGAACAAACTTTACCACCAAGTATAGAAATCTGAGAATTGTTCTCAAGCATGATAAAAAGGAACAAGTTCTAGAGGATCCACTTCCAGAGGAACCTGCCGATAATGCTAGTGCCACAACTAAGAATGCCTACTAGAAACACGTTGATGAATCAACGGAGATCAGTTGTCTGATGCTGGCATGTATGGAGCCCGATTTGCAACAGAATTTCGAAAATGTTGAGGCTTACGATCTGATCGGAAGCCTCAAGAACATGTTTCATACACAGGCTAGGACCAAAAGTTTCAACGTCTGGCAATCCTTGATGGATCGCAAGCTGAAGGAAGGTGATCCACTGAGCCCACATGTGATCAAAATGATCGGATATGTGCAAGCTTTGGATCGTTTGGGCTTCCCGCTCTTGGATGAGCTGGCTACTAATGTAGTTATGGGTTCTCTTCCGCCCAGCTATGGGACGTTCATCTCAAACTATCATATGCATGGCATGGATAAGAAGCTCACTGAATTGCATGGGATGCTCAAAGTGGCAGAGCAGGATATTAAGAAATGCACACATCAAGTGTTGATGGTGCAGAAATCAACTAAGTTCAAGAAGAGTTGGTCCAAGAAAAAGGCTAAGGCAAAGGGCATGGAGACAGTAACCTCCGCCGCTGCATCGAAGTCTGGACCGGACTCGAAGACCAATTGCTATCATTGCAAGGAGACTGGTCACTGGAATAGGAACTGTAGCAAGTGGCTTGCAGAGCATGGCAAGAAGGCCGGGAATGCTGCTTCAGGCAAAGGTACACTTGTTGCATATGTTATAGACATTTACCTTGCTGACATACCTAGTAGCTCTTGGGTATTTGATACCGGATCGGTTGATCATATTTGCAACTCGATGCAAGGGCTAGTAAGAACTAGGCGTGTGGCACAAGGGGAGATTGACATCAGGGTCGGCAACAAAGCAAGAGTTGTTGTGTTGGAAGTCGGCACGATGTAGCTCCAGCTTCCTTCTGGATTTATTTTGGAATTGAATAATTGTTATTACATTCCTGCACTTAGTCGGAACATTATTTCTGCCTCATGCTTGATGAGTTAGGGTTATGAATTCAATTTAAAGGACAATGGTTGTTCGATTTATTTGAATGGTATGTTCCACGGCTATGCACCCATTGTTGATGGGCTATTTATATTGAATCTAGAACATGAATCAGTCTATAACATGAATGTCAAGAGGCATAAGCCTAATGAGATAAATCTGACGTACTTCTGGCATTGCCGGCTTGGACACATTAGTCTGGAACGCATAAAGAAGCTCCATGATGATGGGCTCCTAACTTCGTCTGACTTCGGGTCGTTCGAGACATGAAAATCATGCTTGCTCGGCAAGATGACTAAGTCTCCTTTCGCAAAGAGTTGCGAGAGGGCGTCCGAGCTATTGGTGTTGGGGAATGCAGTAATTTCAAAAAAATCCTACACACACGCAAGATCATGGTGATGCATAGCAACAAGAAGGGAGACTATCGTCTACATACCCTCGTAGACCGTAAACAGAAGCGTTATGAGAACACGGTTGATGTAGTCGTACGTCTTCACGATCCGACCAATCCAAGTACCGAACGTATGGCACCTCCGAGTTCAGCCCACGTTCAGCTCGGTGACGACCCACGAACTCCGATCCAGCAGAGCTTCGAAGGAGAGTTTCGTCAGCACAACGACGTAATGACGGTGATGATGATGTCCGAATATAGCCTTCCAATATATCGATCTTTACGGCTCGATCATTTCGAGACTCCTTGTCATGTCCCTGATATCATCCGAGACTCCGAACTACCTTTGGTACATCAAAACACATAAACACATAATACTGATTGTCATCGAATGTTAAGCGTGCGGACCCTACGGGTTGGAGAACTATGTAGACATGACCGTGACTCGTCTCCGATCAATAACCAATAGCGGAACCTGGATGCTCATATTGGCTCCTACATATTCTACGAAGATCTTTATCGGTCAAACCGCATAACAACATACGTTGTTCCGTTTGTCATAGGTATGTTACTTGCCCGAGATTCGATCGTCCGTATCTTAATACCTAGTTCAATCTCGTTACCGACAAGTATCTTTACTCATTCCGTAATGCATCATCCCGCAACTAACTCATTAGTCACATTGCTTGCAAGGCTTATAGTGATGTGCATTACCGAGAGGGCCCAGAGATACCTCTCCGACAATCGGAGTGACAAATCCTAATCTCGATCTATGCCAACTCAACAAGTACCATCGGAGACACCTATAGAGCACCTTTATAATCACCCAATTATGTTGTGACGTTTGGTAGCACACAAAGTGTTCCTCCGGTATTCGCGAGTTGCATAATCTCATAGTCATAGGAACATTTATAAGTCATCAAGAAAGCAATATCAACAAACTAAATGATCATCGTGCTAAGCTGACGGATGGGTCAATTCAATCACATCATTCTCTAATGATGTGATCCCGTTAATCAAATGACAACTCATGTCTATGGTTAGGAAACATAACCATCATTGATTCAACGAGCTAGTCAAGTAGAGGCAAACTAGTGACACTCTGTTTGTCTATGTATTCACACATGTACTAAGTTTCTGGTTAATACAATTATAGCATGAATAATAAACATTTATCATGGTATAAGGAAATATAAATAACAACTTTATTATTGCCTCTAGGGCATATTTCCTTCAGTCTCCCACTTGCACTAGAGTCAATAATGTAGTTCACATCATCGTGTGATTTAACATCAATAGTTCACATCTTTATGTGATTAGTTCACATCTCCATGTGACTAACACCCAAAGTGTCTACTAGAGTCGATAATCTAGTTCACATCGCTATGTGATTAACACCCAAAGAGTGATCATGTTTTGCCTGTGAGAGAAATTTAGTCAACGGGTCTGCCACATTCAGAGTCGTATGTATTTTGTAAATTTTCTATGTCTACAATGCTTTGCACAGAGATACTTTAGCTAATTGCTCCCACTTTCAATATGTATCTAGATAGAGACTTAGAGTCATCTAGATCGGTGTCAAAGTTTGCATAGACGTAACTCGCTACGATGAACTCTTTGTCACCTCCATAACTAAGAAACATTTCCTTATTCCACTAAGAATATTTTTGACCATTGTTTGGTGATCCATTCCTGGATCACTATTGTACCCTCTTGCCAAACTTATGGTCAGGTACACAATAGGTCTGGTACACAACATAGCACACTTTGTAGAACCTATGACTGAGGCATAGGGAATGACTTTTCATTCTCTTTCTATTTTCTGCTGTGGTCGGGTTTTGAGTCTTTACTCAAATTCACACCTTGCAACACATGCAAGAATTCCTTCTTTGACTGTTCCATTTTGAACTACTTCAAAATCTTGTCAAGGTATGTACTCATTGAAAATATATCAAGTGTCTTGATCTATGTCTATAGATCTTGATGCTCAATATGTAAGTAGCTTCACCGAGGTATTTCTTTGAAAAACTCCTTTCAAACATTCCTTTATGCTTTCCAGAAAATTCTATAGTATTTCCGATCAACAATATGTCATTCACATATACTTATCAGAAATGTTGTAGTGCTCCCACTCACTTTCTTTGTAAATACAGGCTTCACCGCAAGTCTGTATAAAACCATATGCTTTGATCACTTTATCAAAGCATATATTCCAACTCCGAGATGCTTACACCAGTCCATAGATGGATCGCTGGAGCTTGCACATTTTGTTAGCGCCTTTAGGATCCACAAAACTTTATGGTTGCATCATATACAACTCTTCTTTAATAAATCCATTAAGGAATGTAGTTTTGACATCCATTTTCCAGATTTCATAAAATGTGGCAATTTGCTAACATGATTCAGACAGACTTAAGCATCGCTGTGAGTGAGAAAATCTTATCCTAGTCAACACCTTGAACTTTGTCAAAACCTTTTTCGACAAGTCTAGCTTTGTAGATAGTAACACTACTATCAGTGTTCGTCTTCCTCTTTAAGATCTATTTATTTTCAATGGCTTGCCGATCATCTGGCAAGTCAATCAAAGTCCATACTTTGTTCTCATACATGATCCCATCTCAGATTTTGTAGCGACCAGACCTAAAACGGTCCAATCTCTATGCTCAGGTGTCATCCCTAGATCAGTAATGCTGACACCAGACAGTACTTGAAGGATTTATAACAGAGTAGCAATCACACACTTATTACATCAATAGTCTCAAAAGAGAACTTATTACAATAAATATGGCTTAAGGCCATCTAATAACGATAACAACGTAATGCTTGGAAGATAAGTGAGTCCATCAACTCCAACGGCATCACTGAGTATAGAACCACGACCTAAAAGCACCTTAATCATCGTCTGAAAAGTCTGCAACATTAACGTTGCAGCCCGAAATGGGTCAGCACATGGAATATGCTGGCAATGTAACACATAGAGAGCAATGAAAGAATAAAACTATACTACATGCATATTTGGATGGTGGAAAGCTCTATAGTAATAGTTTTGCGTAAAGCCAATTTTTCCCTACTGCAAAGGAATAAATTTTATTTAACTATCATGGTAGTTGTTAAACATTGAGAATGGTTGACAGCATTCTCAATCCCAATTAAGCATCATCATTGAACAAAACCCAACAAATTAATTTTAGAGTAACATGATGACATTCACATGATAATCCAGGTACTAGATACTCAGGATGTCCATAACCGGGGACACGGCTAACCATGATTAGTTTATACACTCTGCAGAGGTTTGTGCACTTTTCCCCACAAGACTCGATCACCTCTGTTTGATTTCTCGCACTACATGGTGTTTGAGAAACGGATGACCGAGACATAGTCTTTCAGAAGCGCTAGCACCTTACGATCGGGTAGACCGTTACACCTACTTTCCCCTACATCTGCTAGTCTACCACTATAAGAGTTCGCACGACTTAATCAACTATGCTAGAGCCCATAGTAGCGTGTGGCTGCACACGGAAGTTTCTAGCATGAATAATCTCACGATCCCTTTGAGCCTGGGTGGCGGTCCAAAAAAAACAGGCAATCGCTGGAATACCCGGGTGCCTCAATCCACCCAGATGTGTATTTAAGTTGCCACCTTAGATAAACCATTAATTTAACAATCTCACATCTGTCATGGATTCACTCGCCCAATCCACGTCTACTAGCATAGCATAGCATAATAAGCAACATAGAAGTAACTCCCAAAGGTTTGATAATAACAGGTAATAGGTACTACCTCAACTACTTCCCAAACCCACAATTTAATTAGATCCTAATCATGCAATGTGTGAGGATTGATCTAATGCAATAAAACTAGGTAGTAGGAGGTATGTTCAAAGTGTTACTTGCCTTGCTGATGATCCGCAAAACCTAGCGATTCGAAGTAGCAAGCGGTGCACTCCGGGTACTCTATCGCAAACAAACAAGCATACAATAAGTACACAACTAATGCACACGTAAAACTCGAATAAGAGATCTAACCAGAAAGTTCAACTTAAGAACTCCGGTTGGCAAAAAGAATCAAATCGAACGTAGCAACGAAAGACAAACAGTAAAAGAAACAAGCTTCGTTTACTATTCTGGATCTAGGGCAATTTTTACAGTGGCAAAAACTTGTTTGAGTTGGTTAAACGGAAAGAGGGTTTTGAGACGAAACTCCAGGCGCTTGAATCGCCTGATTCTGATAAACGAGCGAAAAGTTAGACTAGAACGAAAAACGGATCAGGAATCACGATCAGAAAAATCGCGGATTTAATCCGAGAAAAAGAAAACGACGAACAGGTTAACGAATGAACGTTCGTTATCTGGATCTAATTGAAGAATGCGTTCGTTAAAACAAACGAACGGGCGAACGCTCGCTAAATAAATAAACCGGAAAAATCGATCTATTAAAAAAACGAAACTAAAAAAACCGAACGAAACCGACGGAAAACCGGTCGGTTCTTTTTTTTTAAAACCGGCGGCGAGACCTACCTCCGGCGGCGCGGTGGGAGGCGGCGCGTGGCGTGGCTGGCGGCGGCGGCGGCGGGCTAAGGCGGCGGGAGGCGGGCTAGGGCAGCGGCTAGGGTTTGGTGGGGGTGGCGGTTGGGCCTCTCGGCTATTTAAAGCCGGCCGGGCCTGGTGTCCAGGTCGGACACGGCCCGGTAAGTCGGTAGCGTGTTTTTTTTAAATAGTTCCGCTCAGAACAAAACAAAAGGAATACTAAACTCAGTCCAAAAATCCCGAAATAAATTTTCCCCGGCTTCTAAAATCAAGCCGCACAGGATGAACATTTATTTGGGGCCTAAATGCAATTTTGAAAAACGCGCATTTTTCCTAAATTCAAATAAAATAGCAAATAAAACCAAAATAAAATCTTATTTGATTTTTTATTAAATCCTCGATATTTCTTTATTTTGGAAAGTCATTTTATTCCCTCTCTCATATTTTGATAATAGAAATAATTGAAGATAAAAGAAATAAAATCAAATGATCCTATTTTCACAATTTGAGAAAACTCAAATATGAAAATAACGAAATCCCCAACTCTCTTCGAGGGTCCTTGAGTTGCGTGAAATTTCTAGGATCAACCAAAATGCAATAAAATATGATATGCAATGATGATCTAGTGTATAACATTCCAAATTGAAAATTTGGGATGTTACAAACCTACCCCCCATAAGATGAATCTCGCCCTCGAGATTCGGGTTGGCTAGAAAATAGGTGAGGGTGGTCCTTCAGCAAATCTTCCTCTCGCTCCCAGGTGGCTTCATCCTCCGTGTGGTGGCTCCGCTAAACTTTGCAAAACTTGATAACCTTGCTACGGGTGACTCGACTGGCATACTCTAGAATCTTGACTGGTTTCTCCTCATAGGTCAAATCACTGTCCAGCATGAATCGCTTCCAGCGGCACTGTATCTCTCAGTGGTATGTCAACCATTTCTGCATGGCACTTCTTCAACTGGGAAACGTGGAACACGGCGTGAACTCTTGACAATCCTTCAGGCAACTCCAACTTATAGGCCGCTTCCCCCATACGCTCCAAAACTTTGTATGGGCCTACAAAACGTGGCGCTAACTTTCCCTTAACTCCAAAGCGCTTAACTCCTCGAAGTGGAGATACTCGAAGATAAACTCGGTCTCCGACTTCGTAAACTGTCTCCTTGCGTTTAGAATCTGCGTAGCTCTTCTGCCTGGATTGAGATACCTTGAGTCTATCGCGAATCAATTTCACTTTCTGCTCAGATTCCTTAATCAGATCCAGTCCAAACAACTGGCGGTCTCCAACTTCATCCCATGACAGTGGGGTCCTGCACCTCCTTCCGTACAAGGCTTCGAAAGGGGCCATCTTTAAACTGGATTGATAACTGTTGTTGTAAGAGAACTATGCATATGGAAAATTCTCGTCCCAACAAGATCCATAATCTAGCGCACAAGCTCTCAGCATATCCTCCAAAATCTGGTTGACTCTCTCGATCTGTCCATCTGTCTGCGGATGGAAAGCTGTACTAAACTCCAGTCTGGTACCCAAAGTTTCATGCAACTGATTCCAGAACTTTGAGGTAAATTGGGTTCCTCTATCTAATACAATGCTCCTTGGAACTCCATGCAGACATACAATTCTGGTCATGTATATCTTTGCCAACTTTGCACTGGTATAGGTACTCTTTGCTGGAATGAAATGAGCTACCTTTGTCAAACGATCGACTACAACCCATATTGAGTCATAGCCTGAATGAGTTCTGGGTAAACCTGTAATAAAATCCTTGCCTAACGTATCCCACTTCCATTTGGGTATTGGCAATGGCTGTAGCAATCCTGCTGGCTTCTGATGCTCTGCCTTTACTCTCTGACATACATCACAAACCGCTACATACTCCACAATATCCTTCTTCATTCCGGTCCACCAGAAAGTATCCTTCAAATTCAAATACATCTTGGTATTTCCTGGGTGAATCGAATATGGTGAATCATGGACCTCCTGTAGAATTAACTTCCTGGTCTCTGGGTCATTGGGCACATAAACACGGTCTTCAAACCATAAGGTATCGCGCTCATCTTCACGAAATCCCTTAGCTTTCCCTTTTCTCATTTTCTCCTTAATAGAAGCAATCTCGTTGTCAGTCTTCTGGGCATCTCTGATCTTATCCATCAAAGTAGACTGAATCTCCAATGCTGCTACATAGCCTCTTGGTACTATTTCCAAACATAGCTTTCGGATATTTTCGGCTAACTCCCTTGGTAAATCGCCCGTCATTAAGGTGTTGACATGACTTTTACGGCTCAGCGCATCGGCTACTACGTTAGCCTTTCTGGGGTGATAATGCAATCTCATATCATAATCCTTGATGAGCTCCAACCATCTCCTTTGCCTGAGGTTCAACTCCTTCTGCGTGAAAATATACTTCAAACTCTTGTGATCCGTGTACACCTCACAATGGTTTCCAATGAGAAAGTGTCCCCAGGTTTTGAATGCATGCACTACGGCTGCTAACTCCAAATAATGCATAGCATAATTTAACTCATGAGGCTTAAGCTATCGTGAGGCATATGAAACAACTCTTCCTTCTTGCATAAGCACTGCTCCAAGTCCTCGACGTGAAGCGTCGCAATACACCTCATAATCCTTGGTCTGATCTGGCAAAATCAACACAGGTGATGTAACCAAACATTTCTTTAACTCCGGGAAACTAGCCTCACATTCCTCAGTCCATATGAACTTGGTATCCTTCTTCAACAACTCCGTCATAGGCTTCGCAATCTTTGAGAAATTCTCAATAAACCTCCGGTAGTATCCTGCGAGTCCAAGAAAACTCCGGATCTCTCCAACTGTTGTTGGGGCTTCCCAATTTTTCACGGTATCAACCTTAGTGGGATCTACTGCTATACCTTCTCCAGATATAACGTGTCCCAGAAATCCAACTTCCATCAACCAAAACTCACATTTGCTAAACTTGGCATATAATTGATGTTCTCTGAGCTTTCCAAGAACCAAACGCAAATGCTCCTTATGCTCCTCTTCATTCTTCGAGTAAACCAGGATATCATCAATGAACACAACGACGAACTTATCCAAAAACTCCATAAAAACTTTGTTCATCATGTTCATAAAATATGCAGGTGCGTTAGTCAGACCAAATGACATAACGGTATACTCGTACAGCCCATACCTGGTGGTAAAAGCCATCTTAGGTATATCCTGTTCTCGAATCTGCAACTGGTGGTATCCTGATCGCAGATCGATCTTGGAAAATACCTTAGCTCCTTGCAATCGATCAAACAGATCATTGATCATTGGTAGTGGGTACTTGTTCTTGATGGTTACTTCGTTCAATCCTCGATAATCAACAACCATCCTTAACGATCCATCCTTCTTCTCCACTAGAAGTACTGGCGATCCCCAAGGCGAAGAACTTGGGTGAATATATCCTTTATCCAGTAACTCCTTAATCTGCTTCTTCATCTCCACCAAATCCTTTGCGGGCATCCTATATGGTCTCTTTGATATTGGCCCGGTGCTTGGCAAAAGCTCAATCAAAAACTCAATATCTCTATCCGGTGGCATGCCTGGCAATTCTTCTGGAAATACATCAGGGAAATCCTTCACTGCTGGTACTTCCTCGTGCACAACTCCTGTTAGACAATTTACTTGAGTCCTCTTCGGCACATGCCGGGATACATACTTGATCCTTCTCCCTTCTGGGGTGGTAAGCAAGATCGACTTACTGGCGCAATCGATGTTTCCTCCATACATCGATAGCCAATCAATACCTAGAATTACATCCAATCCTTGTGATTCCAAAATGATTAAATCCGAGGGAAACACATGCCTACCTATACTCAATGGCACTTGAAAACATCCTTGGCTAGCCATATACTCTGCTCCTGGTGAACTTACTAACATAGGTGTTCTAAGAACTTTGGTGGGCAGGTTATACTTATCCACCAATCCCCTTGATATGTATGAATGCGATGCACCAGTATCGAAAAGAACGAGTGCAGTAAATGACTTAAACAAAAACTTACCGATTACTGCATCCGGCTGCTCTTCTACCTCCTCCACATTAACGTGGTTCACCTGTCCCCTGTTGAAAGGGTTCGGCACCTTCCCAGAGCTTCCATTGCCATTTCCATTCTGGGATTCAGGACATTCATTGGCATAATGTCCGGGCATCTGGCACTTAAAGCAAGTGACTTGGCTCAGGTCTCTCTTGGCTGGGGTGGATGGGTTGGTGCGGTTCTGGCCATTGCTTCCTCCATTCCCATTACCATTCTTGGTGCCATTATGATTGTGCGCGCTACCTCCTCCATGGGTATGCTGAAAATGTCCTCCCGGGCTAGGGGTAAAACATGGCTTCTGTTGAGCTCCTGAATTGTACTTCCCTTGTCCATACTTCCTCTTGCGGTTCTCAATCTGCTGCTGCTTCCCTTCAATCATGAGAGCACGGTCTACCAACTCCTGGTAGTTGTTGAAGGTTGATACCATCAACTGCATGCTCAACTCATCATTCAGTCCTTCCAGAAACTTCTCCTGCTTAGCTGCATCCGTAGCAACGTCATCTGGGGCATAACGTGCTAACTTACTAAAGTCCTCCACATATTGGCCAACTGTCCTTCCTCCTTGGTGCAAGTTGCAAAACTCTCGCTTCTTCATGGCCATAGCTCCTGCTGAAACATGGGCAGTACGAAAAGCCTACTGAAACTGATCCCACGTGACAGTGTCGACAGGGAAGGTGGCTGTGAAATTCTCCCACCATGATGCTGCGGGTCCTTCCAGCTGATGTGCGGCAAACTTCACCTTTTCCGCATCTGTGCATCTTGCTGTGGTCAACTCCCTTGCTGTCTTGCGGAGCCAATCATCTGCTACTATCGGCTCGGTGCTACTGGAAACACCGACGGATTCAGCCTAAGAAAACGGGCTAAGTGATCAACAGGTGGTGGTGATGGTGGTGGGTTGTTGTTGTTGTTCCCCTGATTCTGATTCTGGACTAGCAATTGCATCAATGTGTTCTGCTGCTGGATCAACTGAGTGAGCTCCGGTGGGAAGGTAAATCCAGGGTCACGTCTCGGAGGCATTTGAGGGTTTAGAAAAGATGAGATTTAAGAGTAGAGGGGTCTAAAGAGAAAACACTACCCATATGCATATGAGGCAAAAGCAAACAATTCACTTCATTCAATCAATCAAACAAGGGCATACAATCGATCTATCTATCGCAAAAGTGCTCGAACTACTATATTTACATGGTGGGCTACTACTACTGATGGGGTGGTCTACTAGAAATATTCTTCGGTTGCAGACTCCATGATATCTGCTCCAGCTTCATCAACATAGTCATCATCGCTATCATCTAGATCCGAGTCAGTGTCGTCGATGATGATGTAGTCTTCCGGGCGAATCTCCTTGGGTTCTTCGTCTTCTTCTACTAGTGTAGGGCCTCCCATGAATATTCCAATCTTCTTGATCAGATCGTCATTCTTCTCCAGTAATACTTCGATTTCCTCTTCATAATCTTCACGTGTAGCCTTGAGTTCTTTCTCCAGTTCCTTGATTCTTGTCCTCGCCTTCTTTAGGTCTATCATGTCGGCGCACATCTGGTTCTCCTGACGTCGAATGTGCTGGTTTAACTCCTGGATAAAAGCTGCAATTGATCTATCCTTCCTGGTGCTGATCATCTCCTAGTGCTCATCTCGGCGCCCACAAATCTGGTAGATAGTATCCTTGAGATCATTGCGGTAAACTTCTCCAATGCGTCCCATGGCGATGTGAGCTGCCATGCTCTTTCCTAGATTCCAAGTTGGTGCATCAAAAGAAAACTCTATGGGCTCAGTAACTGGCTTGAACGTCCTTCCTGGAACTTGAACTTGAATCATCCAGCGCTCTTCTTCAGGTAAAGTGGCATTGTGGGTTCCAGTGAAACTTGGTACTCCTATGTTCAGATATCTAGTGACTTCCTTCAAGTGACATCCAAAGGGTGTATCTTCATCCGGTTGTGTGAACTTGTTCCTTGCATCCGCCATCCTAAAGAGTAGAAAAGATGAGAGGTCAGAACGAGAAGAGAGTGAGTAGTGATCTAGCTCTTTAGCTTAGTGGTCGTGTCCTACAGTCAGCGTGTGCTCTGATACCATCTTGTAGCGACCAGACCTCAAATGGTCCAATCTCTATGCTCAAGTGTCATCCCTTGATCAGTAATGCTGACACAACACAGTACTTGAAGGATTTATAACAGAGTACATCGAGAGTCTCAAAAGAGAACTTATTACAATAAATATGGCTTAAGGCCATCTAATAACGATAACAGCGGAAGGCTTGGAAGATAAGTGAGTCCATCAACTCCAACGGCATCACTGAGTATAGAACCACAACCTAAAAGCACCTTAATCATCTGAAACGGGTCAGCACATGGAATATGCTGGCAATGTAACACATAGAGAGCAATGAAAGAATAAAACTATACTACATGCATATTTGGCTAGTGGAAAGCTCTATAGTTACAGTTTTGCGTAAAGCCAATTTTTCCCAACTACAAAGGAATAAATTTTATTTAACTATCATGGTAGTTGTTAAACATTGAGAATGGTTGACAGCATTCTCAATCCCAATTAAGCATCATCATTGAACAAAACCCAACAAATTAATTTTAGAGTAACATGATGAGATTCACATAATAATCCAGGTACTAGATACTCAGGATGTCCATAACCGGGGACACAGCTAACCATGATTAGTTTATACACTCTGCAGAGGTTTGCACACTTTTCCCCACAAGACTTGATCACCTCCGTTTGATTTCTCGCACTACATGGTGTTTGAGAAACGGATGACCGAGACATAGTCTTTCAGAAGCGCTAGCACCTTACGATCGGGTAGACCGTTACACCTACTTTCCCCTACATCTGCTAGTCTACCACTGTAAGAGTTCGCACGACTTAATCAACTATGCTAGAGCCCATAGTAGCTTGTGGCTGCACACGGAAGTTTCTAGCATGATAATCTCACGATCCCTTTGAGCCTGGGTGGCGGTCCAAAAAAATAGGCAATCGCTGGAATACCCAGGTGCCTCAGTCCACCCAGATGTGTATTTAAGTTGCCACCTTAGATAAACCATTAATTTAACAATCTCACATCTATCATGGATTCACTCACCCAATCCACGTCTACTAGCATAGCATAGCATAATAAGCAACATAGAAGTAACTCCCAAAGGTTTGATAATAACAGGTAATAGGTACTACCTCAACTACTTCGCAAACCCACAATTTAATTAGATCATAATCATGCAATGTGTGAGGATTTATCTAATGCAATAAAACTGGGTAGTAGGAGGTATGTTCAAAGTGTTACTTGCCTTGCTGATGATCCGCAAAACCTAGCGATTCGAAGTAGCAAGCGGCGCACTCTGGGTACTCTATCGCAAACAAACAAGCATACAATAAGTACTCAACTAATGCACATATTAAACTCAAATAAGAGATCTAACCAGAAAGTTCAACTTAAGAACTCCGGTTGGCAAAAAGAATCAAATCGAACGAAGCAACGAAAGACAAACGGCAAAAGAAACAAGGTTCGTTTACTATTCTGGATCTAGGGAAATTTTTATAGTGGCAAAAACTTGTTTGAGTTGGTTAAACGGAAAGAGGGTTTCGAGACGAAACTCCAGCTGCTTGAATCGCCTAATTCCGATAAACGAGCCAAAAGTTAGACTAGAACGAAAAACGGATCAGGAATCACGATCAGAAAAATTGCGGATTTAATCCGAGAAAAAGAAAATGACGAACAGGTTACCGAATGAACGTTCATTATCTGGATCTAATCGAAGAACACGTTCGTTAAAACGAACGAACGGGCGAACGCTCGCTAAATAAATAAACCGGAAAAACCGATCTATTAAAAAACGAAACTAAAAAAACCAAACGAAACCGACGGAAAACCGGCGGCGAGATCTACCTCCGGCGGCGGCGGATCCGGCGGCGGCGCGCGTCGCGCTAAGGCGGTGGCGGGCTAGGGCGGCGGCGGCGGGCTAGGGCGGCGGCAGGCTAGGGCGGCGG
>NC_057794.1:269332542-269396276 GCF_018294505.1 Triticum aestivum
AGGCGCCCCCCCTACCTCGTGGCCTCCTCTTTTGTGTCTTGACGTAGGGTCCAAGTCTCCTGGGTCTTGTTCGTTGAGAAAATCACGTTCCCGAAGGTTTCATTCCGTTTGGACTCCGTTTGATATTCCTTTTCTTCGAAACCCTAAAATAGGCAAAAAGCAGCAATTCTGGGCCGGGCCTCCAGTTAATAGTTTAGTCCCAAAAATAATATAAAAGTGGATAATAAACCCAATAATGTCCAAAACAGTTGATAATATAACATGGAGCAATCAAAAATTATAGATACGTTGGAGACGTATTAGTGTGTTTGTTGGGATCGATGAACTTTGAGTTTATGATCAGGTCTATCTTTTTGTATCCATGAAAGTATTTGAGTTTATTTGATCTCTTTTATGCATGATTGCTTATAGCCTCGTATTTCTTCTCCGATATTTGGGTTTTGTTTGGCCAACTTGATCTATTTATCTTGCAATGGGAGGAGGTGCTTTGTAGTGGGTTCGATCTTACGGTGCTTGATCGCAGTGACAGAAGGGGAACCGACATGTATGTATCGTTGCTAATAAGGATAAAATGATGGGGTCTCTACATAGATAGATCTTGTCTACATCATGTCATCGTTCTTATTGCATTACTCCGTTTCTCCATGAACTTAATACACTAGATGCAAGCTGGATAGTGGTCGACGTGTGGAGTAATAGTAGTAGATGCAGGCAGGAGTCGGTCTACTAATCTTGGACGTGATGCCTATTTAATGATCATTGCCTAGATATCGTCATGAGTATTTGAAGTTCTATCAATTTCCCAACAGTAATCTATTCACCCAGCATTTGCTGTTTTTCTAGAGAGAAGCCACTAGTGAAATCTACGGCCCCCGGGTCTCTTTCTTATATTTTTTTGCCTTTGTGATCTACTTTTTTTTGCTTTTATTTTCAGATCTATTAATCCAAAAAAAACCAAATACTTTGCTGCACTTTATTTTATTTGCGATCTATTACAACTTTCTCCCGTCACGCACCAATTTCTGGCACCGTTACCCGAAAGGGATTGACAACCCCTTTAACACGTCGAGTTGCAAGGATTTTATATCTGTGTCCGGGGGATTTTTACGTTGTGTTGCTTGGTTCTCCTACTGCTTCGATAACCTTAGTTTCATATCAGAGGGAAATACCTACCGCCGCTGTGCTGCATCATCCCTTCCTCTTTGGGGAAATACCGACGTAGCTTCAAGCGACATCCAAAGGATTTTCTGGCACCGTTGTCGGGGAGGATCTTCGACATATACCAGTTTCCTAATCACAAATCTCATCTCCTTGCAATTTACATTATTTGCCATTTGCCTCTCCTTTTCTCTCCCCCACTTCACAAAAAATTGTTGTTTTATTCACCTCTCTTTTCTGTTCGCCGTTTTCTTGCCGGATCTATTATTGAGTGCAATCTTGCTGTGTGGTCATCATGACTCAAGAGAACACCAAATTATGTGACTTCTCAAATACCAACAACAATGATTTTATTGGAACTCCACTTGCTCCTCCCGCCACTAGTGTGGAGACTTGTGATATTAATACTACTTTGCTGAATCTTGTTATGAAGGACCAATTTTCTAGTACTCCTAATGAGGATGCCGCATCCCATTTTAATACCTTCATGTAATTATGAGATATGCAAAAGAAAAAAGATGTGGACAATGATGTGGTCAAGATTATATTATTTCCGTTTTCTTTGCGTGATTCTGCAAAAGTTTGGTTATCTTCTTTGCTTATAGTATTGATTCTTGGAATAAGTGCAAAGATGCTTTTATCACTAAGTATTTTCCACCCGCAAAAATTATTTCCCTTAGAACCTAGATTATGAATTTCAAGCAACTTGAACATGAGCATGTTGCACAATCTTGCGAAAGGATGAAAATGATGCTAAGGAATTGCCCAACTCATGGGTTAAATCTTTGGATGATCATACAAAAAATTTATACGGGGTTGAATTTTGTTTCTCGTAACCTTTTAGATTCCGTCGCGGGTGGTATTTTTATGGAAATTACTTTGGGTGAAGCCACCAAATTGCTTGATAATATTATGGCAAATTATTCGCAATGGCATATCAAAAGGGCCCCTACTAGTAAAAAAGTTAATTCGGTTGAAGAAATTTCTTCTTTGAGTGATGCTTTTATGGAATTGGTTGCTAGTAGAAGTGATCCTATTGATCTTAATGATATGCCTTTGTCTACTTTGATTGAGCAAAATAGTGATGCCATAGATGTGAATTTTATCTCTCGAAATAATTTCAACAACAATGCTTATAGAAGTAATTTTAATCCTAGACCTTTTCCTTGTAATTCCTCTAATAATTATGGTAATTCCTATGGAAATAAATCTTATAATAATAGGAACACCTCTGATCTTCAGAACAATATTAAAGAATTTATCAATACACCAAAAGTTTTCAACACTTCCATAGAAGAAAAGTTGAGTAAGATTGATGATTTGTCTAGAAGTGTTGATAGAATTGCTCATGATGTGGAAAATCTCAAGATGAAAATGTTTGTACCTAAAGTAGATGAATCAATTAAGGCCCTTTATGTTTCTATGGATGAAAGTAAGAAAAGAACCGCTACGCTTAGAGCTAAAAGAGAATTTTTAGAAAAAAGTGTTTTCTAGTGATTTCTTTCGCAAAAGTGATGAAGATCTTAAAATGATTGGTGTTTATTCTATTAGTTCTTTGTTTAGTAAAGTTAATATTTATGAAAAAGGGACTGGAGAAGAGTCAACTTTAGGTAGAAGGCGTCCCAATATTTTGGAGGGTGAAAATCTTGTTGAGAAAATTGATAAAGGTGGGTTTGAAGTGGTCAAAACTATAGCTAGTTATGTGCCCACTCTTTTGGATTACAAAGACTTTAATTATGATAGTTTCTCTTTGATTTATTGTATTTCTTTGTTGCAATCCATGATAAATTCACCCTACGCCTATGAACAAAATAAAGCTTTTACTAAACATATTGTTGATGCTATGATGAAAGCTTTTGAAGAAAAATTGAAATTAGAAGTTTCAATTCCTAGAAAATTGTGTGATGAATGGGAACCTACTATCAAAGTAAACATTAAAAATTATGAGTGTTTTGCTTTGTGTGACTTGGGTGCTAGTGTTTCTACTATTCCGAAATCTTTATGGGATGTGCTTGGTCTTACCAATCTTGAATCGTGTTCTTTGAATTTGCACTTGGCGGATTCTACTATTAAAAAGCATGTGGGAAGAATTAATGATGTTATTATTCTTGCAAATATAAACTATGTGCCCATAGATTTTATTGTTCTTTATATTGATTGCAATCCATCTTGTCCAATTATTCTTGGTAGACCATTTTTACGCACTATCGGTGTCGTGATTGATATGAAAGAAGGCAATATTAAGTTCCAATTTCCTTTGAGGAAGGGTATGGAACACTTTCCTAGAACAAGAATTAGGCCACCATATGAATCAATCACGAGGGCATCTTATGGATCTCGAACCAAAGATGACAAAACTTAGATCCTTGCTTTATGCCTAGCTAAGGGCGTAAAACTATAGCGCTTGTTGGGAGGCAACCCAATGAATAAAATTTATTTTTGCTTTTTGCTTCCTGTTTTTGAGTGTTAGCACAATTATGCTACTGTTATGATTGTGTTTTTTATGTTTTAATTAGTGTTTGTGCCAAGTAAAGCCTTTAGGATTTTCTTGGGTGATAGTTGTTTGATCTTGCTGAAAAAACAGAAACTTTTGTGCTCATGAAAATAATTTTCACTATTTACCGGAGAGCGATAAAATACCCCTTCTACTTGTAGTGGATCAATATACAAATTCCTCAGGCCATCCTAATTTTTCAGAATTTTTGGAGTTACATAAGTATTCGAAATAGTCAGATTGCTACAGACTGTTCTGTTTTGACAGCTTCTGTTTTCTTTGTGTTGTGTGCTTATTTTGATGGCTCTATGGTTTTCTTTGATGAGTTTTTGCCATAGAAAAGTAGGAATACACTAGATATAATGGAAGAACAAAATATGAATTGGTTTGATACAGTCGACGTTTGCTGGCTTATTTGGCAAAGAAAAATAGAGTACATTATAAGAAATTAATGGTCAGTTGAATATTCCGGAGCAGTAATTTAATCGTTCAAATTTTTTTTCTTGTTTTATTATTTTTTAGTAGTGTTAGATTTTTCATTTTGATGAGCCTCGCTTTTAGGAATTCATGGAATAATCCATTTTCATGGAATAATGAATTAAGGAAGAAAGGATATATAGTAGTGATTTATTATTCTTATACTAACGGGTCTCATGAAGGTTTTGTTGAGTTTTATGTGATTGAAGTTTTCAAGTTTTGGGTTATCTTGTGATGGATGAAGGAATAAGGAGTAGAAGAGCCTAAGCTTGGGGATGCCCTGGCATCCCAAACTATTATCCAAAAATGAGCAACCAACTAAGCTTGGGGATGCCCCCGAGTGGCATCCCCTCTTTCTTCTAACGACCATCGGTATTTTACTCGAAGCTATATTTTTATTCGTCACATACTATGTGTTTTGCTTGGAGCGTCTTGTATGATATGAGTCTTTTCTTGTTTTATTTTATGTTTTAAGTCTTGATCCCTTGTTGGACACACCTATTTGAGAGAGCCAAAATTATGTCACGACTTGTTAGAATTGCTCTCTATGCTTCACTTAATTTTTTTATGAGCTATGGACTTGCTCTAGTGCTTCACTTATATCTTTTTGAGCACGGTGTGCTTAGTATTTTTGAAGAAATGATCTCTTGCTTCACTTAGATTTATTTGAGAGTTAGTAAAATTTTCAAGAAATTCTCTCTTGCTTCACTTAAATTAATTTGAGAGAGAGAAATATTGTGCTCATGATCTTTACTTATATTTGTTTGAGTTTGTCAAAAGCAACATATGAAAATTAGTTCCAAAGTGATGGATATCCAAGAAGGATATAATAAAAACTTTCATGAAGATCATTGGACAAAATAAACTTGATTCTTAGTAATAGTTTTGAGATATGATGATGTGATATGTGAGTCATCTTGATGAGTAATTATGCTTTAGTAAGAATATTGGTGTTAAGGTTTGTGATTCCCTATGCAAGCACGAATGTCAATAATTACGCAATGAAATTATATCCTACTTATGGTGCATTATTCGGTGTTATTTATGCTTAATGCTCACTTATGAGATTATTCATTTCTTGGTTGGTCGCTTCTCAATCTTTTGCTAGCCTTCATTTTGCACTAAGTATGATCTCTACTCGTGCATCCAAAAACCTTTAAACCAGTTTTGCCACATGAGTCCACTATATCTACCTATATGCGGTATTATTTTGCCGTTCTAAGCAAATTTGCATGTGCCATCTTTAATTTTCAAAAGTAAACTTCTCTTTTGTGTGTTTGTTTCGCTCGTGGAGCGGTGAGGGGTGGCTAATATTTTCCATGCTAGATGTGTTATTCTCAAGATGAGTGTTTATTCACTTGTCATTGCACGAGAGTAAGTCAAAGGTATTAGGGATGCCCAGTCCCGAAATGAAAAAAAATGAATTTACTTTATGTTGTCAAATAAAAAATTCCTTGGAAAGTGTTGGTATGGAGGGCACCCGTGGATACGGTTAGCCATGGAAAATGAAAGTATGGTGGAAAAAGGAATAAACTTTATTTTCTATTTGGGAACCGCCTGTGATATATCTAAGCATGGAAAGTATTGGGAACTCTTAAGTCATTTTCATTGGTGGGATGGATACACCTCCCAAAATGTTTTTATCTCTAAGTTTTTCGCTTTGAGCTCTGGCACCTCTAGAAATCCCTACTTCCCTCTGTGAAGGGCCTTTCTTTTACTTTATGCAATTTTTATTTTGAATTTGAGTCTCCATCTTCTCTTATAAAAGCACCAACTAGGAGGCAATATGATCGTACTTGAGTATTGGGTGTAGCTAATATGCGAGTGTGTTTCATGAATGGATCAATGGTTGAGCATGATGGGCTAGGGATAGCTTATTTTAGCGTTGATATTTTGAAAGGCATGGTTGCTTGTTGATATGCTTGAGTATTTAAATTATCATGTCAAAACTACACTATTGCTTTGAACAATATAAAAGTCCAAATGTCCATGCTATAAAGAAAAGAATATGATATGACATGTTAGGCAGCATTCACATCACAAATTATGTTTTGTTCACTTCGCTACTCGAGGACGAGTAGGAGTAAAGCTTAGGGATGATGATACGTCTCCAACGTATCTATAATTTTTGATTGTCCCATGCTGTTATATTATCAATCTTGGGTGTTTTATAATCATTTTATATCATTTTTTGGTACTAACCTATTGACATAGTGCCAAGTGCCAGTTGCTGTTTTTTCCATGTTTTTTACATCGCAAAAAATCAATATCAAACGGAGCCCAAATGCCACGAAACTTTACGAAGAATTTTTATGGGCCAAAAGGAACATAAAGGGCCCTGGTTGCGCCTGGGGGTGCCCCGAGGGAGGCACAACCCACCAGGGCGCGCCAGGAGGCCCAGGCGCGCCCTGGTGGGTTATGCCCACCTCGGGTGCCCCTCGGACCGCCTCTTTGCTCTATAAATACCCCAATATTCCCAAAACCCTAGGGGAGTCGATGAAATATTCATCCAGCCGCCGCAGAGTCCAGAACCACCAGATCCAATCTAGACACCATCTCAGATGGGGTTCACCACCTCCATTGGTGCCTCTCCGATGATGCGTGGGTAGTTCTTTGTAGACCTTCGGGTCCGTAGTTAGTAGCTAGATGGCTTCATCTATCTCTCTTCATTCTCAATACAATGGTCTCTTGGAGATCCATATGATGTAACTCTTTTGCGGTGTGGTTGTTGGGATCAATGAACTTTGAGTTTATGATCAGATCTATCTTTTTATATCCATGAAAGTATTTGAGTTTCTTTGATCTCTTTTATGCATGATTGCTTATAGGCTCATATTTCTTCTCCGATATTTGGGTTTTGTTTGGCCAACTTGATCTATTTATCTTGCAATGGGAAGATGTGCTTTGTAGTGGCTACGATCTTACGGTGCTTGATCGGAGTGACAGAAGGGGAACCGACATGTATGCATCGTTGCTACTAAGGATAAAGCGATGGGGTCTATATCTACATAGATAGATGTTGACTACATCATGTCATCGTTCTTATTGCATTACTCCGTTTCTCCATGAACTTAATACACTAGATGCATGCTGGATAGCTGTCGATGTGTGTGGTAATAGTAGTAAATGCAGGCAGGAGTCGGTCTACTAATCTTGGACGTGATGCCTATGTAATGATCATTGCCTCGATATCGTCATGGGTATTTGAAGTTCTATCAATTGCCCAACAGTAATTTGTTCACCCACTATTTGTTATTTTTCTAGAGAGAAGCCACTGGTGAAATCTACGGCCCCTGGGTCTCTTTCTTATATTATTTGCCTTTGCGATCTACTTTTATTTGCTTTTATTTTAAGATCTATTAATCCAAAAAAAACAAATACTTTGCTGCACTTTATTTTATTTGTGATCTATTTATTCAATCTATTACAAATTTCTCCCGTCACGCACCAATTTCTGGCACCGTTACCCGAAAGGGATTGACAACCCCTTTAACACGTCGGGTTGCAAGGATTTGTTATCTGTGTGCAGGGGCTTTTTACGTTGTGTTTCTTGGTTCTCCAACTGGTTTGATAACCTTGGTTTCATATCTGAGGAAAATACCTACCGCTGATGTGCTGCATCATCCTTTCCTCTTTGGGGAAATACCGACGTAGCATCAACCGACATCAGCTTCCGACAAGCCCGACCGCACCAGTGCGTCCCGCGCGCACCCGACGCGCCCGACGAGCCCGACCGCTCCAAGCCGTGGATTATTCCAACATAAACGGGAGTTGTATAGAAAGACATGATCATCTACATTAAATTCCCGCTTTTATATCCTTTTTTGTCATGCCATCTTTTAACCTTTTCTTTAAACAACTTGGCATTTTCATAGGCCTAGGTTCTCCATTCATCAAGTGAGCTAATGTCAAATAACCTCTTTTCACCGGCAAGTTTGAAATCATAGTTGAGCTCTTTAATTGCCCAATAAGCTTTATGTTCAAGTTCGAGAGGTAAGTACATGCTTTTCCATAAACCATTTTATATGGAGACATACCCATAGGGTTTTTATAAGCAGTTATGTAAGTCCATAATGCATCATCAAGTTTCTTAGACCAATTATTTCTAGATCTATTAACAGTTTTTTGCAAGATCAACTTTATTTCTCTATTACTTAATTCTACTTTACCACTAGACTGAGGATGATATGGAGATGCAATTCTATGGTTAAGTTCATACTTAGCAAGCAATTTATGGAAAGCACCATGAATAAAGTGTGAACCACCATCAGTCATTAAATATCTAGGGACTCCAAACCTCGGGGAAATAACTTCTTTAAGCATTTTAATAGAATTGTCATGATCAACACTACTAGTTGGAATAGCTCTACCCACTTAGTAATGTAATCAACAACAACTACAATATGAGTGTACCCATTAGAGGATGGAAAAGGTCACATATAATCAAATCCTCAAACATCGAACGGTTGAATAACAAGTGAATAGTTCATAGGCATTTCCTGACGTCTACCAATGTTACCAATCCTTTGACATTCATCACAAGACAAGACAAACTTACCACCATCCTTAAAAGGAGTAGGCCAATAAAAACCAGACTATAATACCTTGTGTTCAGTTCTGTCTCCAGCATGGTGTCCTCCGTAGGCCTCGGAGTGACTTGCCTAGGATATGTTCTTGTTCATGCTCAGGTACACAATGTCTAATAACACCATCTACTCCTTCTTTATAAAGATGTGGGTCATCAGAGAAGTAATGTCTTAAATCATAGAAAACCTTTTTCTTGTGTTGGTATGTGAAACTAGGTGGTACAAATTTAGCAACAATGTAATTAGCATAATCTGCAAACCATGGAGTACTACGAGAAGCATTTATAACAGCTAATTGTTCATCAGGGAAGCTATCATTAATAGGTAGTGGGTCATCAAGAATATTTTCTAACCTAGACAAATTGTCAGCTACGGGGTTTTCAACCCCCTTTCTATCAGTAATATGTAAATCTAATTCTTGCAGCAAGAGAACCCATCTAATAAGTCTAGGTTTAGCATCTTTCTTTTCCATAAGGTATTTAATAGCAACATGATCAGTGTGAACAGTTGCTTTAGAATCAACAATATAAGATCTGAACTTGCCACAAGCAAATACAACTGCTAAAAATTCTTTTTCAGTAGTGGCATAATTTCTTTGAGCACTGTCTAGAGTATTACTGGCATAATGGATAACATTTAATATCTTATCAACTCTTTGTCCTAGAACAGCACCAACATCATAATCACTAGCATCACACATAATTTCAAAGGGTAAGTTCCAATCAGGTGGTTGAACAATAGGTGCAGAAATTAAGGCTTTCTTAAGTATTTCAAAGGCTTCTAAACAATCATCATCCAAAACAAATGGAACATCTTTTTGCAAAATATTAGTGAGAGGCCTAGAATTTTTAGAGAAGTCTTTAATAAATCTCCGATAGAAACCAGCATGACCAAGGAAACTTCTTATACCTTTGATATCTTTAGGACACAACATTTTTTCAATAGCATCAACTTTAGCTTTATCAACTTGAATACCTCTTTCGGAGATCTTATGCCCCAAGATAATACCTTCATTAACCATAAAGTGGCTCTTCTCCCAATTCAAGACAAGATTATTTTCTTCATATCTCTGCAAAACTCGATCAAGGTTGCTTAAGCAATCATCAAATTAAGTTCCGTAAACAGAGAAATCATCCATGAAAACCTAAACAATCTTTTCACAAAAATCAGAGATTATAGTAGTAATACATCTTTGAAAAGGTAGAAGGTGCATTGCATAAACCAAAAGGCATATGTCTATAAGCAAAGGTACCAAAAGGGCATATATAAGTAGTTTTTTTATTGATCCTCTTGTGACACAGGTATTTGGGAAAAACCAGAGTAACCATCTAGAAAGCAAAAGTGTATATGTTTTGATAGTCTTTCTAGCATTTGATCAATAAAATGTAGAGGGTAATGATCTTTCCTAGTTGCTTTGTTTATTTTTCTAAAATCAATCACCATTCTATAACATGTAACAATTCTTTGCGGAATCAATTCATTTTTATCATTAGGAACAACAGTAACCCCTCCCTTCTTAGGGACACAATGAACATGACTTACCCATCTACTATCAGCAATAGGATAAATTATACCTGCTTCCAGAAGTTTTAGTATTTCATTTCTTACCACTTCCTTCATCTTAGGATTCAACCATCATTGGTGATCAACAACTGGTTTAGCATCAGGTTCCACCTTAATTTTGTGCTGACATAGAGTGGGACTAATGCCCTTAAGATCATCCAGAGTATATCCAATAGCGGCACGGTGCTTCTTCAGAGTTTTCAATAATTTCTTTTCTTCATGCTCTGAAAGGTTATCACTAATAAGAATAGGATATGTCTTCTTTTCATCTAGATAAGCGTATTTCAAAGTATCAGATAATTGTGTAAGATCGAACACAGGATCACTCTTGGGTGGCAGAGGATCTTTAAGAGCCTGAACAGGAAAATTGTGTTTCAAAGCATGCATTTGTGTAAAGAAGATCTCATCTATTTCATTTCTTTCATTTATGAACATATCATTTTCATGGTCTAGCAAATATTGTTCTAAAGGATCAGTAGGAGGCACGACAATAGAAGCAAGTCCAATAATTTCATCTTTACTAGGCAATTCTTTATCATGGTGTTTTCTATGAAATTTAGAGAAATTAAACTCATGAGACACATCCCCGAAACTTACACTAACAGTTTATTTCTTACAATCTTTTTTAGCATTAACAGTGTTCAAGAAAGGTCTACCAAATATAATGGGACAAAACTCATCTTGTGGGGAACCAAGAACTAGAAAATCAGTAGGGTATTTTATTTTCCCGCACAAGACTTCAACATTTCTAACAATCCCAATTGGTGAGATATTATCTCAATTAGCAAGCTTAATTGTAACATCAATATCTTCTATTTCATTAGATGCAATATCATTCATAATTTCTTGGTATAAAGTAAAGGGAATTGCACTCACACTAGCACCCAAATCACATAAGCCATGGTAACAATTATCTCCTATCTTAACAGAGACAACAGGCATGCCAACAATAGGTCTATGTTTACCTTTATCATCGGGTTTATCAATTCTAGCAGCTTCATCACAGAAATAAATAACATGCCCATCAATATTATCGACTAAGAGATCTTTAACCACAATACTAGGTTAAACTTCATTTTTTCATGGGGTATAGGTGTTCTAGTATAATTCTTATAGACTACAGCTGAAGCTTTAGCATGTACTTTTATCCTAACTGGAAAAGGTGGTCTCTCGACATAAGAAGTATGAATAACTGGATCAACAATATAAGTAATGGTTTCTTCTTCAGCTTTAATGGGTTCTACTACTTTTACTTCAATGGGTGGATGATATTTAAACCACTTTCCAGTCAAAATATATATTTAAACCACTTCTCCTTAGGGAGATCAACATGAGTAGCAAATAATTCACAAAAAGAATCTACTATCTCAGAGTCAAGTCCATATTTAGTGCTAAATTCACGGAGATCATCAGTTTCCATAAAAGATTTAACACAATCAAACTTAAGGTTTATACCTGACTCCTTACCTTCGTCAAGCTCCCAATCTTCAGAGTTGCGTTTAATTCTTTCCAGAAGATGCCATTTGAATTCAATAGTCTTCCTAATAAAAGAACCAGTACAAGAAGTATCAAGCATGGATTGATCATTACGAGAAAGCCGAGCATAATAATTATGAATAATAATAGATCACGATTGGGGCATGAATATAACATTGACATAAGTCTCCCCCAAGCTTGAGCGATACTTTCTCCTTCACGAGGCCAAACATTATATATACGATCACGATGAACCAGATGCATAGGATAAAACTTATGATGAAATTCCAATTTCAATCGGTTGTAGTTCCAAGCTCCAATATCATCGCATAGCCTATACCATATCAATGCCTTTCCCTTTAAAGATAAAGTTAAAACCTTCTACTTGACTTCATCTTCGCCCAAACCTGCAAGCTTAAATACTCCACAAACTTCATCCACATAGATTAGATGCATATGAGGATGTAGTGTTCCATCTCCTGCATAAGGATTAGCTAGCAGTTTATTTATCGTTCCGGAAGGAATTTCATAATAAATATTTTCAGCAGGTGCAGTAGGTTGAGGAGCAACTTCTTGTTCTTCCGGTTGAGGTGAAGATACCTCGAACAAACCCCTCAAAGGATAATTTTTCCGTAGTGACAAGTAACAGTAAATTTTAGCACGTAATATAAAATTTTCCTTAGCAAATTCCACTCACCAGAGGCGCTTCACTCCCCGGCAACGGCACCAGAAAAGAGACTTGATGACCCACAAGTATAGGGGATCTATCATAGTCCTTTCAATAAGTAAGAGTGTCGAACCCAACGAGGAGCAGAAGGAAATGACAAATGGTTTTTAGCAAGGTATTTTCTGCAGGCTCTGAAATTATCGGTAACAGATAGTTTTGTGATAAAATAATTTATAATGAGTAACAAGTAACAAGTGTAGCAAAAGTGCAGCAAGGTGTACCAATCCTTTTTATAACAAAGGATTAAGCCTCGATGAACTCTTATATAAAGCAAAGCGCTCCCGAGGACACATGGACATTATTGTCAAGTTAGTTTTGAAGCATCATGCTCATATTATTCGCCTTCGTTACTTCGATAATTTGATATGTGGGTGGACCAGTGCTTGGTGCTGTCCTTACTTGCACAAGCCTCCCACTTATGATTAACCCCTTATGCAAGCATCCGCAACTACGAAAGAAGAATTAAGATAAATATAACCATAGTATGAAACATGTGGATCCAAATCAGCCCCTTAAGAAGCACTTCATAAACTAGGTTTTAAGCTTCTATCACTCTAGCAACCCAACATCTACTTATTACTTCCTAATGCCTTCCCCTAGGCCCAAATCATGGTGAAGTGTCATGTAGTCGGTGTTCACATAACACCACTAGAGGAAAGACAACATACATCTGATCAAAATATCGAACGAATACCAAATTCACATGATTACTTATAACAAGACTTCTCACATGTCCTCAGGAACAAACGTAACTAATCACAAAGCATGTTCATATTCAAGATCATAGGAGCCTTGAATATCATTAAGGATCTGAACATATGATCTTTCACCAAATAAACCAACTACCATCAACTACAAGGAGTAATCAACACTACTAGCAACCCACAGGTACCAATCTAAGGATTTGGGACAAAGATTGAATACAAGAGATGAACTAGAGTTTGAGAGGAGATGGTTTTGGTGAAGATGTTGATGAAGATTGACCCCCTTGATAACCCACAAGTATAGGGGATCGCAACAGCTTTCGAGGGTAGAGTATTCAACCCAAATTTATTGATTCGACACAAGGGGAGCCAAAGAATATTCTCAAGTATTAGCAGCTGAGTTGTCAATTCAACCACACCTGGAAACTTAGTATCTGCAACAAAGTGTTTAGTAGCAAAGTAATATGATAGTGATGGTAACGGTAACAAAAGAGTAACGAAAGCAAAGTAATGTTTTTGGTATTATGTAGTGATTGTAACAATAGCAATGGGAAAGTAAATAAGCGTAAACCTGCCGGGGTTTCTGATCCACGGACACCTATGGGACTGGGGTCCCTTTTGGTTCGGCGGGGGGCGGAGGTCACGCAAAGAGCAGATCGAGGCGAAGCACACGGGCGATTGGTCGTGCGAGGGGCAAATTGAGGCGAAGCACGCGAGCGATTTACCCAGGTTCGGGCCGCACGGATGCGTAAAACCCTACTCCTGCTTTGTGGTTTGTATTGCTTTCTAGCTCGGGAGCGAGATCGAGCGTGGGTGTGTGGAATTGCTGAACCCCGAGTGAGAGTGTTCGAAGTGTCTAACTCCCCTCTCAGTTACCCCGGGCCTCCTTTTATATGCTCAAGGGGTTACCGACATAGGGCAACGGAGGGCAAAAGTGGAAGAGTGGTGGTAGGCACAGCTAGGTGCTGTAGTAGGCACAACTAGCTGCTACAGTGTTATCATACCTAACCCTGACGGCAGGGGACAAGAGCATTAAATGCCCGTCTGTGTCGCCTAAACAGTGCCGAAAGGGGCTTGCTAGAGAAGCCACCGTTAGCCACGGTGGTTGTCTTGCCAGCGCCTGCTTGCCACCTCGCACCTCAGCTGCACAGCCTTCCGCCACGTGTGCTTGGGAGGGCCCTAGAGCGACGCGTGGGTGGATGTGCTGGAGCGCGGGCACGAAGTGGGGGCTTCCCGCGGCAAGCTCTTTGCCGCGGTCGTCGTCTTGTCGTGTAGGTCCGGGAGCTTGTCGCTCACCGGGCCTTGCCGGGGCGCGTGGGGCGCCGCGGCAAGTTTCCTTGGTACGCCTTGGTTGGCCTTCCCGGCAAGCGCCTCTTGCCGGGGCCTTGGGACGCTTCTGATAGCCTTCCCGGCAAGCTCCTCTTGCCGGGGTCTTGTCTTGAGTACTTCGTTCTTGAATGGTCTTCAAGGGGACCACGGAGGGTCTTGGCGGTCGCCCGGCAAGCCTTGCCGCGGGACGCTGCGACTGCCCATGCACAAGTTCGGGGTACTAAGGGTACCCCTACTTTAGTACACCGACAGGAGCCCCTGGGCCTGGGCCAGACACGGTGCCGAGCGCTGTTGGGCCAGGCCCAAAACAGTGCACGGGCACGCGCGGCCTAGGTCACGCCGCAGACTTCTCCGCTTCCTCCGCGCCCTCCCCGAACGACGCCCGTTAAATGCAACGTCGTGGGGAGGTCGTGGGGGTTCCTTTTCTCGAAATGTGGAACGTCCGCCCCCCTCCCCCTTTAAAAGCAGGGGAAACAGGGGCGGTTGGCCCATTCGCCCGTTGCCGTTCCCAATCTCAGAAGTCTCCACCGCTCCCTCGCCTCCCCAAAGCTGAGAGAGAGAGAGAAAACAGTGCTCCGCCCCCCCCCCCCATCGCCATTAGCACCACCAATGCCGTCGACCTCCTCCACTGCTTCCGCCATGGCTCCGAAAGCCGACAGGGGGAAGACCGTGAAGACGACCGAGGTGCAGCGGCTCGCGGCGCTGCGGAAGACGCGGGCCGTTTCCCCCCCAGGCTCGGCGCGAAGGAGCTGAGGGCGGACTATTCTCTGTTCTGGTCGGCGGGGACGCGCGCGCATCCGCGCACAAGGGTTCTCCCCGCCGCCGCCTGTAAGACTGCTCCAAATGGGTACGCCTTCTTCGCGTTGTTCTTCTATTGCGGGCTCTGCCCGCCCTTCTCTGATTTCTTCTGCGACATCATGAACACCTATGGATTCCACCTCCTCGACTTCACCCCCAACGCCGTTCTGACGATGGCAGTTTTCGCGCATCTCTGCGAAAACTTTGTCGGAGTTCTTCCCAACGTAGCCCTCTTCCGCCATTTCTTCACTCCTCGAGTAGAGAGAGGAGAGCCTCTATCCGGCGGGATCGCCTGGATCTCGAGGACCGGCAAGAAGGAGACCTATCTGGAGGGAGAGTTCCGCGGCAAGTGGGAGGAGTGGAGGGCTGATTGGTGCTGGATTGTCGAGGAGAGTCTGCAGCCTTTCACCGCCCGGCGACAAACCCCGGTGGCACGCGGCGACGACTGGAGCGACCTGGCCCCGGAGGACGACAGGCTGGAGATCGCTGTCACCAGGATCCTGCGCCTCCGGAACGCCGGGCTCACTGTCGGCGCAGTTGGCGCAGACTTCCTCCGCCGCCGCATCGCCCCCCTGCAAGAGCGGGGGAGGCCAACTTGGGAGTTCAAGAATGCGGCAGACATTATGAGGCTGCGGCCGGGCCTCAACTACAACTTCACAGTTCTGGAGCTCCACGCGATGCTACAGGAGCTGTTCCGATATGACCCCCAGCATCCCGAGGTGTTCAGGTTGCCGGGGGGCGTCGTGCCTTTGTGCAACAACTCCGCGCTCGACCGCATCCGTGTGATGATGCCGGAATGCGACTCGCACGGGATTGTGCCAACTTGGTAGGAGCCTGCCGGCGAGGTCGTGCAGCAGTTCTTCGACGACTTGGTGGAAGTGGCAGTTCGTGCCGACGCGAAGGACGTCCTTACTCGCGACACCACCGACGCGGAGATGGCGCGCATCGCCACCAGGCAGGAGGAGGCGGCTGAAGCCGCAGCCGCGGGCGAGTTTGGGTGCACCACCGCGGAAGCAGACGCGGCAGAAGTGGCGAGCTGTGGCGAGCAAGGGGAGCCTGCCGGCAAGGAGGGACTTGCCGGGCAAGATGCTGAGCCGAGTGAGCCTACCAAAGATACGGGCAGCTCGCGGCAAATCGACTCCTCTTCCTCCTTGCCCCCGGACAGCCCACCAGAATCAGAGCCCCCAACATCGCCCAGAAGGCGTCTCCGCAAGATTGGCGATGTGGCGGAGCGGCAAACGGGTCGACAGTCGCCACGCCGCGTGACGCGCTCGACCACGGCAAACACCGTTGCCGCGGGGGCGCCTCATGCTACGACGGCAACTGGAGCGGGGTCCAGCCGGACCACCGCTTCGGTCCTTGCTGCTTCTAGTGCCGCGCCGACAGCCGGAGCGGGGTCTTCTCAGACCGCCACCACTGCTCCTGCTAAGCGGCCAAGGGAAGCTTCTCCTCCGCCTCCTCGCTCTGGGAGCGCGCTGGGCTTCGACTTCTCCGCGCTGAGCTCCGACGAGGAGGATGAAGAAGAGTAAGCTTCTCTTGCTGCACTTGCATTTCTTCGGTTTTTGCTGAAGTTCTTGTTTCTCAATTGCTTCTCCCTGAACCTGCCCCTTTTTAGGACTCTGTCCCAGAGAGCGGCAAATAGAGCTAAGGCCCCGTCGGTCATCATCGAGGACGAGCCCACTGCGACAACAGGTGGCGCGCCCGAGACAACCTTGCCGGACCTGGCGACTTTCCTCCATGGCAGCCCCTAGCGTAAGTGTGTGAACTATTTGCCGCGGTGAGGCACGCACGGGTACTTGTCTTTGCTGATATCTGCTTGTTGCCTTGTGTAGGAGCAGAGCAGCCTCACCAGGAGCGTCCGGAGACAGCCCCCGGCATGCCATCCGCTTCAACTACGCCGCCAAGGGAAAGTTCTCCGGCAAGAGATTCTCCTGCAGGGAGTGGCTCTCCGGCAAGGGGAAGCTCTCCACCAAGGGATGACACCAGCATCCCCCCAGCGGCAGAGACTATGGCCACCGAGCCCAGCGCAGGTAATCTTCTTGCTTCAAAACTTCCCTTGGGTTCTTCTTCTTCTGATCTTCTCGAGTTTTTGGCTGGATCTTGTTTGACTCTTCTCCCCTTTGCCGGCCATCAGATCCATCCGCTACGGAGCGGATGGAAACAGAGGCCGCCGCCGACGAAGCTGCCGGCGCTGGGGACGCCGCCGACGCCGAGGCCGCCAAGGCCGGCGCCGCGGCGACGGGCGAGGGGCCTGGCGATCGTACTGGCGGCCCAGAGACCACAGGAGCGCCAGGCGCTACACCGACCGCCGGCCCGTCCACCAAAGCCGCAGCGCCCAGCACCGAGGAGCCCCAGCCGGGCGTTTACTTGAAGGCCGGCGAAGGCGTCTTCATCAACCTCCCCTGGGCGTCAAGCTCCAGGGCGCCGGTCGAGGGAGAGGTCTTCGATGGAGAAGTGCTCGCCTCCGCGGGGCTGAAGCTAGTCGACGCGCCAAGCAGCAGCAGCGACGAGCCCGAAGAGGAGCGGCTTCTGCGCAGGTTGATGTCGCTCTACCGCACGCGACAAGCCAAGCTGGAGTCCCGCGAGGCGCTTGTCGCGAAGGCGGGAGCAGACATTGAGAAGCGCACAGAAGAGCTCGCGGGTTTCCACCGGGAAGCCGTCCAATCCTTGGCAGAGGAGCGGGAGTAGCTCGCTGAAGCGCGGAAGGCCTTTCTCCTCGAGAAGGCCGAAGCCGAGGAGCTGCAGCGACTTGCCGCCGTGAAGCTAGCCGCGGAAGAGGGCGAGCAGGCGCATCGGAAGGTCAACCTCGATGCTCACGAGGAGGAGCTTGCCGCGCGCGAGGAGAAGCTTGGCGGAGCCCTCAAGCAAGCGGAGGATGCTGCCGCCGCTGCTGAGGCCGCCAAAAAGGTGCTGGAAATAAAGGTGGTGCAGCTGGAAGTTGATCGCAGAGCATATGGCGAAGAGCTTAGCGCCGCCAAGGACTCCAACGCCGCTCTTGAGTCGAAGCTGGCCGCTTTGACCAAGGCGCTGGACGGCGCCAAGGAGCGGGAGGCGGCCCTGAAGAAGGAGGTCGATGCTGACAAGGTGTTGCTGGAGAGTGCTGCCACCACCCAAAACGCCTTTAGGGATACGGTGGAGCACTGGACGGAGAGCCTCGCGAACGCCGCCGTGGACATCGACAAGGAGCTGGCGCAGCTGGGGTGGAGGACTTTGGGTACTCTTCCGACGAGAACCTCCAACCTAGCGCCAAGCTCACTCTGTTCTTCCAGGGCGTGGCGACGGCGCTCCAGCGGCTCCGGGATAGTATCCCGAAGCGGCTGGCCGACGAGTCGCGCGAGATCTGTGCAGGAGCCCTTCAGAAGGTGCTGATGAAGGTGGCCTTCTGCAATCCAGGCCTCCGCCTCCACAACATCCTCAGATCCTTGCCGCCTGATATCGATCAGGAAGAGCTCAAGGCCCTTGTCGCACCCATTGTGGACAAGGTGAGCGGGATCAAGAGGGTTGAGGGCGACCGCGTCGACTAGGCCGCCTGCTTCCTTCTTTCCTTGTCGCTGCTGGCTATGTCATAGAAAACATTGATTAGAGCTGCGACAAGCTATTTTGTAATATAACTTTATCTTGGGTAGCCATTGCAATGTTATTCCCTTTACTTGACTCCTCCCTTTGTATGTTATTGCCCTACGCTTTTAGGGAACTTGCCGGTGCAGGCATCCGAACCGCGAGCGCTGAGCGCGGAACTGGCGGTGCCGCTACCGGCAAGAAACCTTGTCGCAGCTAGCTGCAGCTCACTTAAGTTGCTGAGCGGGGCTCGAAGCAAAGTAAGGGCGCGGCTAGTTAAGCAACTAGTCGCAGCTAACTTACGCTTTTGAGCAGGCTCAAAACAATGCAAGGGCGCAGCTAGTGTAGCAACTAGCCGCAGCTCACCTAATGTTGTTGAGCGAGCTTGAAACAACGCAAGGGCGCAGCCAGCTATGAGTTGGCTCCTCCGCGCACAGGTTTCCCATACAAAGTGCAGTCGTTCAAGGGAGATAACTTGAAATTTTAAAAAATTTGGCTGCTCAAACTTTGGCAACTTAGCTTTTCTGTCGTTTGCTTCCCGGCAAGACGAAATTCTTGAACGACGCCTGGTCCATACCCTTTTCTTCTCCCTTCCCCCCGGCAAACTTGTGGGCGAGGGAACCTTTCTTTCCTTGGAAGAAAAGAAAGAAGAGAAAATAAAGATACAGAGCCTTGCGGCTCGTTATCGCTTGCCGTGGGGTTGGTGCTACACAAATGTCAGATCATATATGCCAGAAAATAGAAAGCATAAAATCGACAAAATGTGCGGAGCATGCGAGCTTTACTTGTGCACGGGATCTGCGCCCGGCCTCGTACAAAGGATTACATGCAACAGCGGCAAGACTTTGTACAAGAGGTGGTTGCCGGAACGGGTTCCGGCAACCGCGCCTTATGGATAAAACTTACGAAGAGGCTCAACGTCCCAGGAGTTGCTCACTGGAGTGCCATCTTCGGTCTCAAGGCGGACAGCGCCAGGCCTAGCGACTCGTTTCACCCGGTAAGGGCCTTCCCACTTTGGCGTCAACTTTGTATGCTTTTGCCCTTCGCTTTTAGGGAACTTGCCGGCGCAGGCACCAGGGCCACGAGCGCTGAGTGCGGAACGTCAGCAGGCTGCTGGCGGTGCCGCTACCGGCAAGAAACCTTGTCGCAGCTAGCGGCGGCTCACTTAAGTTGCTGAGCGGGGCTCGAAGCAAAGTAAGGGCGCGGCTAGTTAAGCAACTAACCGCAGCTAACTTACGTTGTTGAGCAGGCTCAAAACAATGCAAGGGCGCGGCTAGTGTAGCAACTAGCCGCAGCTCACCTAATGTTGTTGAGCGAGCTTGAAACAACGCAAGGGCGCAGCCAGCTACGAGTTGGCTCCTCCGCGCACAGGTTTCTCATACAAAGTGAGCCGATCCACGGGGGATAGCTTAAAAATTAGAGATCTGGCTGCTCGGGCTTCGGCAACTTATCTGTTCCAAGATGATGAAGATCGAGGCCGCGAGAGCGCCGGATCTGGTTCACACAACTTCGACGCCCCCTACCTGGCGCGCCAGAGATGCTGGGGTTTCTGATCCACGGACACCTATGGGACCGGGGTCCCTTTTGGTTCGGCGGGGGGCGGAGGTCGCGCAAAGAGCAGATCAAGGCGAAGCACACGGGCGATTGGTCGTGCGAGGGGCAAATCGAGGCGAAGCACGCGAGCGATTTACCCAGGTTCGGGCCGCACGGATGCGTAAAACCCTACTCCTGCTTTGTGGTTTGTATTGCTTTCTAGCTCGGGAGCGAGATCGAGCGTGGGTGTGTGGAATTGCTGAACCCCGAGTGAGAGTGTTCGAAGTGTCTAACTCCCCTCTCAGTTGCCCCGGGCCTCCTTTTATATGCTCAAGGGGTTACCGACATAGGGCAACGGAGGGCAAAAGTGGAAGAGTGGTGGTAGGCATAGCTAGGTGCTGTAGTAGGCACAACTAGCTGCTACAGTGTTATCATACCTAACCCTGACGGCAGGGGACAAGAGCATTAAATGCCCGTCTGTGTCGCCTAAATAGTGCCGAAAGGGGCTTGCTAGAGAAGCCACCGTTAGCCACGGTGGTTGTCTTGCCAGCGCCTGCTTGCCACCTCGCACCTCAGCTGCGCAGCCTTCCGCCACGTGTGCTTGGGAGGGCCCTAGAGCGACGCGTGGGTGGATGTGCTGGAGCGCGGGCATGAAGTGGGGGCTTCCCGCAGCAAGCTCTTTGCCGCTGTCGTCGTCTTGTCGTGTAGGTCCGGGAGCTTGTCGCTCACCGGGCCTTGCCGGGGCGCGTGGGGCACCGCGGCAAGTTTCCTTGGTACGCCTTGGTTGGCCTTCCCGGCAAGCGCCTCTTGCCGGGGCCTTGGGACGCTTCTGATAGCCTTCCCGGCAAGCTCCTCTTGCCGGGGTCTTGTCTTGAGTACTTCGTTCTTGAATGGTCTTCAAGGGGACCACGGAGGGTCTTGGCGGTCGCCCGGCAAGCCTTGCCGCGGGACGCTGCGACTGCCCGTGCACAAGTTCGGGGTACTAAGGGTACCCCTACTTTAGTACACCGACAAAACCAGTATATGGAAAGCTCGTAGGCATCAGATCAATGATGGATAATTATGCCGGATGTGGTTCATCATGTAACAGTCATAACATAGGGTGACACAGAACTAGCTCCAATTCATCAATGTAATGTAGGCATGTATTCCGAATATAGTCATACGTGCTTATGGAAAAGAACTTGCATGACATCTTTGTCCTACCCTCCCGTGGCAGCGGGGTCCTAATGGAAACTAAGGGATATTAAGGCCTCCTTTTAATAGAGAACCAGAACAAAGCATTAGCACATAAGTATCCCGATTATTGTCACTTTGGGGTTAACGGATCGTAACACATAATAGGTGACTATAGACTTGTAAGATAGGATCAAGAACTCTCATATATTGATGAAAACATAATAGGTTCAGATCTGAAATCATGGCACTCGGGCACTAGTGATAAGCATTAAGCATAGCAAAGTCATAGCAACATCAATCTCAGAACATAGTGGATACTATGGATCAAACCCTAACAAAACTAACTCGATTACATGATAAATCTCATCCAACCCATCACCGTCCAGCAAGCCTACGATGGAATTACTCGCGCACGGCGGTGAGCATCATGAAATTGGTGATGGAGGATGGTTGATGATGATGACGGCGATGAATCCCGCTCTCCGGAGCCCCGAACGGACTCCAGATCATCCCTCCCGAGAGGTTTTAGGGCTTGGCGGTGGCTCCGTATCGTAAAACGCGATGATTTCTTCTCTCCTATTTTTTCTCCCCGAAAGCAGTTATATAGAGTTGGAGTTGGAGTCGGGAGTCTCCAGGGGGCCCACGAGGTAGGGGGCGCGCCCTAGGGGGGCGCCCCACCCTCGTGGACAGGGTGTGGGCCCCCTGGTCTTCATCTTTGGCGAGGATTTTTTATTATTTATTGTAAGATATTCCGTGGAGTTTTAGGTCATTCTGAGAACTTTTGTTTTCTGCACATAAAACAACATCATGGCAATTCTGCTGAAAACAGCATCAGTCCGGGTTAGTTCCATTCAAATCATACAAGTTAGAGTGCAAAACAAGGGTAAAAGTGTTTGGAAAAGTAGATACGACGGAGATGTATCAACTCCCCCAAGCTTAAACCCTTGATTGTCCTCAAGCAATTCAGTTGACAAACTGAAAGAAATAAAGAAAAACTTTTACAAACTCTGTTTGCTCTTGTTGTTATAAATATGTCAAGCTAGCATTCAAGTTTTCAGCAAAGATTATAACTAACCACATTTGCAATAATTCTCAGGTCTCATGATTACCCATATCAATAGCATAATCAACTAGCAAGCCATAATAATAAATCTTGGATGACAACACTTTCTCAAAACAATCATAATATGATACAACAAGATGGTATCTCACTAGCCCTTTCTGAGACCGCAAAACATAAATGCAGAGCGCCTTTAAAGATCAAGGACTGACTAGACATTGTAATTCATGGTAAAAGAGATCCAATCATAGTCACACCCAATATAAATTAACATTAATGAATGCAAATGGCAGTTGCGCTCTCCAGCTAGTGCTTTTAATAAGAGGGTGATGACTCAACATAAAAGTAAATAGATAGGCCCTTCGCAGAGGGAAGCAGGGATTTGTAGAGGTGCCAGAGCTCGGTTTTGAAATAGAGATAATTAACATTTTGAGCGGTATGCTTTCATTCTCAACATAACAACCAAGAGATGGCGATATCTTCCATGCTACACACATTATAGGCGGTTCCCAAACAGAATGGTAAAGTTTATACTCCCCCTCCACCAACAAACATTAATCCATGGCTTGCTCGAAACAACGAGTGCCTCCAACATACATCAGGTCCCAGGGGGAGTTTTGTTTTGCAATTATTTTTTACTTAGTTTGCATAAATCATGGGACCGGGCATCCCGGTGACTAGCCATTTTCTCGTGAGTGAGGAGCGGAGTCCACTCCTCTTGAGAATAACCCGCCTAGCATGGAAGATACAGACAACCCTAGTTGATACATGAGCTATTCAACCATACAAAATAGGATGATTATTTGAAGGTTTAGAGTTTGGCACATACAAATTTACTTGGAACGGCAGGTAGATACCATATATAGGAAGGTATAGTGGACTCATCTGGAATAACTTTGGGGTTTAAGGGATTGGATGCACAAGCAGTATTCGCGCTTAGTACAGGTGAAGGCTAGCAAAAGACTGGGAGGCGACCAACTAGAGAGCGACAACAGCCATGTACATGCATTAAAATTAATAAACATTGGATGCAAGCATGAGTAGGATATAATCCACCATGAACATAAATATCGTGAAGGCTATGTTGATTCGTTTCAACTACATGCGTGAACATGTGCCAAGTCAAGTCACTTAAATCATTAAGAGGAGGATACCACCCTATCATACCACATCATAACCATTTTAATAGCATGTTGGCACGCAAGGTAAACCATTATAACTCATAGCTAATCAAGCATGGCACAAGCAACTATGATCTCTAATTGTCATTGCAAACATGTTTATTCATAACAAGCTTAATCAAGAACGATGAACTCATCATATTTACAAAAACAAAAGAGGTCGAGTTCGTACCAGCTTTTCTCATCTCAGTCAGTCCATCATATATCATCATAATTGCCTTTCACTTGCACGACCGAACGATGTGAATAATAATAAGAGTGCACGTGCATTGGACTAAGCTGGAATCTGCGAGCATTCAATAAACAGGAGAAGACAGAGCAATATGGGCTCTTGGTTAAATCAACAATAAAGCATATAAGAGCCACTTCATCAATTTAATCATGGTCTCCTCATACTGACCCCCAAAGAAAAGAAAAGAAATAAAACTATTTACACGGGAAAGCTCCCAACAAGCAAAAGAAGAACAGGAAATATTTTTTGGGTTTTCTTTTTAATTACTACTACAATCATGGAATTAATTAAAATCTACAACTAATTTTTTGGGTTTTTTCTTACGGTTTATTAAACACACAAGAAGAAAGCATAAAAGGAAATAAACTAGCATGGATGATACAATGAAAAAGTATGAGCACCGACATCTAGCAATGAGTGTGTGTGAACATAAATGTAATGTCGGTGAGAAATACATACTCCCCCAAGCTTAGGCTTTTGGCCTAAGTTGGTCTATGGCCACGGCTGGCCTGGCTGATATCCATAATAATAGTTGGGGTCGTACTATGATGCAGCGGCTATCGCCTCCTGAGCTGTAGTGTGGCGACGAGCGGCCTCCGCTCTCCTCTCGTACTCATCTGCCTCCTCTCTGGTAATAGTATATCCTCCTCTTGCCTGATAATCAAAGAAAGCAGGAGCAGGGAGAGTAATACGGACAGCACGGCGTCTGTCAAAGATTAGTCAGTATTGGAGAGGTGATTCGTTCCTCTCGACAAAATGGTGAGAAACCATAGAATCAAAATCTAAATAAGCAGGAGGCAACTCCATGTCTCCTTCGCGAACGTCTATCTCAAGAAATTTAGCTAAGCGGGTTGCATAAATTCCTCCAAAGAAATCTCCATTATATCTATTATGATGCAACATACGAGCTACAATGGCTCCCATATGATAAGATTGGTCTCCTGACACAGCACTCCTGAGAATGCTAAGGTCAGGGACACACATATGACATGCTTCATCCTTAGCATTTATGCACCTACCTATGAAGAGAGCAAAATAATGTATAGCAGGAAAGTGAATGCTCCCTATGGTAGCTTGCGTTATATCTCTAGATTCCCCTACAGTTATACTAGCAAGGAAGTTTCTAAATTCAGATTTAGGGGGATCCCTAACACTACCCCATTGTGGAAATTTGCAAGCAAAAGTGAAATACTCTAAGTCCATAGTATAAGATTTGTCATAAAGATCAAACATGACTGAAGGAGAATTACGCGAAGATGAATACTGAAACCTCCTCACAAAAGAGCTTGTGAGATCATGATACTAGGGGCATTTGTCTGCCTCAAAATCCTCAAGACCGGCATTATGCAAATATGCGTTAAATTCTTCTTTAATTCCCGCTCGATCCATAAATTTTTTGAAAGGCCACTCACAAGGACGCACTAGAGCGTCTCTTGGTGGCTCTTCATCAGCATCACGCATTGCAAGCCTGGGTCCTTGCTTCCTTGAAGAACCACCTTGGAACATTTTCCTAAGCATATTTCTTCCTCTGAAAAATTCTGAAATTTTTTAGTAACTTCAAAATAAAAGTAAACCAAACTTAATAATATTGATAGAAACCACTCCTACAAGTGCCTAGGGCCTATATCATGCATCAAAACTACTTTTAACCATATAAATTTGACATGCAAGCTCAAGAACAGGGTCACCTAAGCAGCAAAAATTTGCAATAAATAAAGCACTAGAACAAAAACTAATTGGACCAATGGAGGAGTCACATACCAAGGAACAATCTCCCCAAGCAGTTTTGTGAGAGGTGCTTTGAGCAAGGAGATCAAAAATGGCAGCAAAACGAGCTTGGACTCGGGTTTGAGCTGGTTTTTTGTGTTTGCGGGAGGAAGAAGGAGTGTGTGGGAAGGAATAAGTGGAGGAGGGCCACCGTGGGCCCACGAGGCGGGGCGCGCGCCCTCCACCCTCGTGGCAAAGTGGTTGGCCCCCCTGGTGTGTTCTTTGTTCCATAAATCCTCAAATATTCTAGAAAAAAAAATCATATTTAATTTTCAGGGCATTTGGAGAACTTTTATTTTCGAGGTATTTTTATATTGCACGGATAATCAGATAACAGACAGAAAATTATTTATTTTTACTTTATTTCAACTAAATAACAGGAAGTATAGAGAGGGCACAGAAGGTTGTGCTTCTAGTTTCATCCATCTCATGCTCGTCAAAAGGAATCCACTAACAAGGTTGATCAAGTCTTGTTAACAAACTCATTCCGATTAACATGAAACCGGAGAAATTTTGAATAACACTAGGTTACCTCAACGGGGATATGCACATCCCCAATAATAAGTATATCATATTTCTTCTTGAAAGTAGGAAGAGGAAATTCAAAACCTCCAAATATAATCGATGGAATTTTTCTGATAGAATTGATACTATGAACTTGAGGTTGTTTCCTCGGAAAGTGTACCGTATGCTCATTACCATTAACATGAAAAGTGACATTGCCTTTGTTGCAATCAATAACAGCCCCTCAGTATTCAAAAAGGGTCTTCCAAGAATAATAGACATACTATCGTCCTTGGGAATATCAAGAATAACAAAGTCCGTTAAAATAGTAACATTTGCAACTACAACAGGCACATCCTCACAAATACCAACAGGTATAGCAGTTGATTTATCAGCCATTTGCAAAGATATTTGAGTAGGTGTCAACTTATTTAAGTCAAGTCTACGATATAAATAGAGAGGCATATAACTAACACCGGCTCCAAGATCACATAAAGTAGTTTTAACATAGTTTCTTTTAATGGAGCATGGTATAGTAGGTACTCCTGGATCTCCAAGTTTCTTTGGTATTACACCATTAAAAGTATAATTAGCAAGCATGGTGGAAATTTCAGCTTCTGGTATCTTTCTTTTATTTGTAACAATATCTTTCATGTACTTAGCATAAGGATTCATTTTGAGCATATCAGTCAATCGCATACGCAAAAAGATAGGTCTAATCATTTCAGCAAAGCGCTCAAAATCCTCATCATCCTTTTTCTTGGATGGTTTGGGAGGAAAAGGCATGGGTTTCTGAACCCAAGGCTCTCTTTCTTTACCATGTATCCTAGCAACAAAATCTTTCTTATCATAACGTTGATTCTTTGATTGTGGGTTATCAAGATCAATAGCAGGTTCAATTTCTACATCATTATCATTACTAGGTTGAGCATTATTATGAACAACATCATTAACATTTTCATTAGGTTCATGTTCATTGCCAGATTGTGTTTCAGCATCAGACATAGATATACCATTTGGATTATCAGGTGGTTCAACAATAGGTTCACTAGAAGTTTGCACAGTTCTATCATTTTTATTTTTCTTCTTTTTAGAAGAACTAGGTGCATCAATTTTATTTCTCTGAGAATTTTGCTCAATTCTCTTAGGGTGGCCTTCAGGATACAAAGGTTCCTGAGTCATTCTACTGGTTCTAGTAGCCACTTTAACAGCATAATCATTTTTCTTACTATTCATCTCATTGAGCAATTCCTTTTGAGCTTTAAGTACTTGTTCTACTTGAGTGGTAACCATAGAAGCATGTTTGCTAACAAGTTTAAGTTCACCTCTAATATTATCCATATAATCACCCAAGTATTTAATCATATCAGCATCTTGTTTTAATAGTCTACCAAAATAAGCATTGAAGTCTTCTTGCCTAAACATAAAATTATCAAACTCATCCAAGCATTGGTTAGCAATTTTAGCAGGAGGGATTTCAGCTTTATCATATCTATAGAGAGAATTTACCTTTACTACCTGTGTTGGGTTATCGAGGTCTGGAGGTTCTTCAATAAATAAAGGATCAAGATCATATGTTTCTTTGACAGGCGGTAAATTAAGACCATGTATTTCTTCAATAGGAGGTAAATTCTTAACATCTTCAGCTTTAATACCTTTTTCTTTCATAGATTTCTTTGCCTCTTGCATATCTTCGGGACTGAGAAATAGAACACTGCCGGGGTGCTGATCCACGGGCACCTATGGGACCGGTGGACCGGGTCCCTTTCGGTTCGGCGGGGGTGGAGGTCGCCCAAAGAGCAGATCGAGGCGAAGCACGCGAGCGATCTACCCAGGTTCGGGCCGCACGGATGCGTAAAACCCTACTCCTCCTTTGTGGTTTGGTATTGATTTCTAGCTCGGGAGCGCGGAGTGCTACAGTACACACCGGCGGCTAGCAAGACCGAGCGTGAGTGTTCGAACTGGCTAACCCCCCTCTACGTTGCACACGGACCTCCTTTTATATGATCAAGGGGTTACCCACAGGTGGCAACGGAGGTAAAGGGCAAAAATGGAAAGGTGCTGTGGTAGGCATAGCTACCTGCTACAGTGTATCATACCTAACCCTGACGGCAGGGGACAAGGGCATTAATTGCCCGTCTGTGTCGCCTAAACAGTACCGAAAGGGACCGCTATGGACGCCACCGTCTGCCATGATGGTTATCTTGTCAGCGCCTGCTTGCCACCTCGCACCCCTAGCTGCACGGCCTCCTGACACGTGTGCTTGGGAGGGTCCTAGAGCGACACGTTGGCGGGTGTGCTGGAGCGCGGGCACGGAGTGGGGGTTTCCCGCGGCAAGCTCCTTGCCGCGGTCGTCGTCTTGTCGTGTTCGGGAGCTTGTCGCTCACCGGGCCTTGTCGGGACGCGTGGCGCGTCGCGGCAAGTTTCTTGAAATGCCTTGAGTGGCCTTCCCGGCAAGCTCCTCTTGCCGGGGTTTTGTCTTCTTGACTTGGACACTTTGTTCTTGAATGGCTCCAAAGGAACCACTAAGGATCTTGGCGGTCACCCGGCAAGCCTTTCCGCGGGATGCTGCGACTGCCCGTGCACAAGTTCGGGATACTAGGGTACCCCTGCTCTAGTACACCGACAGGAGCCCCCGGGCCTGGGCCATACACGGTGCCGAGCGCTGTTGGGCTAGGCCCAAAACAGTGCACGGGCATGCGCGGCCTAGGTCACGCCGCATGTCTCGCCGCTTCCACCGCGCACGCCCAGAACGGCATGCGTCAAACGCGGCGTCGTGGGTGACGTGGGCAGCGTGCGCGGGGCTAAGCCCCGCGAGCATGCGTCAGGCCATGATGAAGGGGACGGTTCACGCCCTCCTCCCCAAACGGAGGTAGGCGTGGGGGGTGGTGCATCTACTGGACAGGGCCGGTGCGCGGTTTTCGAGACGTCCACTCCCCGCGATCACGGGGTGGGGCGAGGCCGCCTCATCCGTCGCCTCAGTTCTGCATCCCCACCACGCGGCTCCCATGTGCTTGGAGTCGCGGACGGTGGAAGCGGAAAAACGGGGCCGCCGCGAGCAGAGGCAGCGGGTCAGCCCCGACTCCCTGCTCTTCCCGTGCCTTGATTCGCTGAGAGGGGCGGGCGAGCCCCCACCTCGCTCCGTTATAAAGAGCGGGAGGGGAGCACAGAAGCCCGCACTCTCTCATCTCCTCCTTTCTTCAGCTTCTGCTCCCCTTTCTCTCATTCGCCATGGAGAAAGGGAACCCTAGCCCTTCATCGGTGGCGGCGAGGGTCGCCGCCAGACAGCACACCCCTCCCTCTCCCGCGCCCGTGGTGGCAGAGCCAGCCATAAGGGGAAGAGGGAGGGGGCGAGGTCGTGGACGAGGTCGAGGACGAGGTCGAGGCGCTCGGGGAAGAGGCGGACGGGGCGGCGCGCCAGCTTCGCTTCCGCCGGCGGTTCCTCTCCCCACGGCGGTCCATATAGGGGACGACCCTTGCGAGTTCTTCGTCAGGCTGCGCCGGGCGCCTCGTCGTCGCCTCCGGCTTCCAGCTCCGTTTGCGAGCGCGATGGAGTTGGACCCGCCCGAGACACTGAGATTGCACATGAGGGGCTGTGGGATCAGCGGCACGCGAGTCCACGTTGTATTCCCAGCCCCTAATGTGATGTATCTTGATCGAGGGTGGAAGACGTTCGCCCATATCCACAGCCTGATGGAGGGGTTTACCCTCCATTTTAAGTTGATGGAGGGCGATCTCCTCTCCGTCAAGGCCTTCGGGTGCTTCGGCACTCGGGCGAAGTGCTGCGTGGACAGCTCCTCCGATAGTGAAGGCTCCCCCTCGAGCGAGAGTGACGAGGAGGAGAGCGACAGCGACGATGAGGGTAGCGGGCGGCGGGATGGCGGGTCCGACTAGGTGTCGGGCGCCGCTTCGTGCGGCACCGGTGACCCCATCATCCGTGTTACCGGCTCCTTGAACTCCCCAGGGTCGTCTCCTTGGGCGGCTGGCGTAGGGAGGCTGCGGAAGGGGAAGAGGGCTGGCGACAAGGCCGTCAGGTCGGAGTACGAGGGCGTGGTGCCCTCGACAGCATGCTGACGTCCTGCCGCCCCGTCTTCGAGCCCCGCTTCCGGCGCCGCCATCACCGTCCAGCCTTCGGACGGCCCCCGGGATGTTCTCTTGGTGTCTTCTGGCACCCGTAGCTCGCCTTGGCGCCCCTTTTGCCCTTTTCGCCTCCTTGACCTACCTCCTGAAGAGAGGGACAGGAAAGGGATTACGGGCATCTTATCTTTTTAATTTGTAAGCCTTCGGGCCTTAGTTGCATCTAAAACTTGTAATCCTCTCTTTCATGTTTTTCATCCTCTATGGACTGTACCTGAGTGGGATGTTTTTTAATGAAAAGGGGATGCTTGCCGGGTTATTTGTCTCGCGGGTTGAACCCACACCAAGGAGCAAATCCTTGGTATCCCTCGGATAGACATTTCATCTCCCGGCAACAGGCCCTGCCGCCTTCCCACGTCGCTCGACCATTCTCACGCCTTTGACGGAGGCGGGAACGAGGTGGGTGCGGCCTCCTCGTTTCATCCCTTTGCTGCCGCGACTACGACCAAACTTGGCCCCGGGAACGAGCCCCAGGGCCTAGAGTTGAGGGAGCACGACAATTTTCGGGAAGAAACGTGGTTTCGCATTCCCCAGTCCATAAGAGGATGCATGATGAGGGACGAAAGACTTATCTGATATCGCAGCCCCTGGCAATTCTGGCTTGCCGTGGATGAATCTTGGTACTCGCAGCCCCCAGCAACACTGGCTTGCCGGGGCCCAGGTGCTGGCGCGCCCTTCTTCTCCTTTTCGTCCTCAAGCGGTCTGGCCAGGATATGCGAGCCCTGCGAACGAAAGAGAAGCAAAGGGACGAACACTCGACCTCTAAGCTAGGGGTTAGCCGCTGTTAGGCACTATCAACCCTAACCAAGGACGAGACTCGACCTAGCATGCATGCTATAACCCCGGGGTGCCAGCGCTTCATTTGCTTGTGCTCAGGGTCTGCGCCTGGCTTTGTACAAAGGATTACATGCAACAGCGGCAAGACTTGTACAAAAGGGTGGTTGCCGGACAGGGTCCGACAACCGCGCCTTACGGGTAAAACATACGAAGATGCTCGATGTTCCAGGAGTTGCTCACTGGTACGCCATCTTCGGTCTCAAGGCGGACAGCGCCAGTCCTTGTGACTCGCTTCACCCGGTAAGGGCCTTCCCACTTCGGCGTCAACTTGTTGGAATTCTTGGCAGAATGAACGCGCCGAAGAACAAGGTCGCCTTCCTCGAGACTTCTGGCGTTGACTTTGCGGCTATGGTAGCGGCGCAAAGCTTGCTGGTAGCGAGCAGCTCGCACAGCAGCCTGAAGACGGTCTTCCTCAAGGAGCAGCGCGTCATCTTGTCGCAGCCGCTCTTGCTCGAGCTCATCATAAGCGAGCACTCGAGGTGACCCGTATACGAGTTCCGTGGGGATAACTGCCTCTGCTCCATAGACTAGAGCAAAAGGTGTCTGTCCAGTGGCTCGATTTGGCGTCGTTCTGATCGACCAAAGAACCACCGGGAGCTCCTCGATCCAGTTTCTTCCGCACTTGTGCAGCCTGTCAAAAGTTATGGTCTTGAGCCCGCGCAGCACTTCAGCATTTGCCCTCTCCGCTTGACCGTTGCTTCTCGGGTGAGCAACAGAAGCGAAGTAGACCTTGGCACCAAGATCTTGGACGTATTGCGTGAAGGTGCGGCTCGTAAATTGCGTGCCGTTGTCGGTGATTATCCTGTTAGGGATCCCGAAGCGGCAAACAATCGACCTGAAGAACTTGACTGCTGACTGTGATGTCACCTTCCTCACTGGGTCCACTTCCGGCCACTTTGTGAACTTGTCGATTGCAACGTACAAGTACTCAAAGCCCCCGACAGCTCGGGGAAAGGGGCCGAGGATGTCGAGCCCCCAGACCGAAAATGGCCAGGATAAAGGGATCGTCTGGAGAGCTTGAGCTGGCTGGTGTATCTGCTTGGAATGGAACTGGCATGCTTCACACTTGGTTACTTGTGCAGTTGCATCCTGGAGGGCTGTTGGCCATAAGAAACCTTGCTGGAATGCTTAGCCGACAAGTGCTCTTGCGCCAATGTGGTGACCACATATGCCTCCGTGTATCTCTGCCAACAGCTTTTGTCCGTCTTCCCGGTGAATACACTTCAATTTCACACCGTTGAGTCTTCTTCTGTACAGTGTCTTGTCGACAAACTGGTACATACTTGACTGGCGGGCTACTCTTTCCACTTCTTCTTGCTCTTCGGGAAGTTCTCCTGTCTGAAGGAAATGGACAATCTGCTGCGCCCATGTTGGAGCTTGTGGCTCGACAACAAGGACTAAAGGCAACTCTGCTGCGGGAACATCCGCTTCTACGGCAAGAACCTGCGGCTCTGCCGGAGCTTGATGTTCCCCGACAAGCTTGCCGAGGCAAAACTTGTCGGGAGCTTCTACTTCAACGGAACAAACCCTAGGGCTTGCCGGAGCATCTTGCTCCTCAGCGCTCTTGGTGTTGGTCTCAGCTGCTGCGGGGACATCCGCTTCTACGGCGAGAGGCGGTGTCTCTGCCGGAGCCTGACGTTCCCCGACAAGCTTGCCGGGAGCTTCTGCTTCAACGGAACAAACCCTAGGGCTTGCCGGAGCAGACGGATCCTCAGCGCCTTTGACGTTGATCTTAGGGACCTTCTTGGCGGCGGCTTCAGGAAGCTCTGCCGGCAAATAGTCACCAAAAATCAACTTCCTTTTCTTGCTCTGTCCAGTTGATGGTAGTACGGACGGTTGAGTCAGCTTGAGCACAAAGATTCCTGGTTCCACAGGTAGTTTAAGCGCGGCGCAATTCGACATGCCATCAGCAATGGCGTTGTGAGCTCTTGGAACATGCTCCATTTGCAGGCCGTCAAAGTGCTCTTCTAGCTTTCTCACTTCGTCAACGTAAGCTTCCATCAACGGACTCTGATAATTGTTGTTTACTTGGCGGACGACAAGCTGTGAATCACCCCTGACAATAAGCTTCTTGATCCCAAGGTCTGCCGCGATCCTGAGACCGGCGAGCAATCCCTCATACTCTGCAGTATTTTTTGTTGCTTGCTCCTTGGGAAAGTGCATCTGGACTACGTACTTGAGGTTCTCTCCGGTGGGTGCGATAAGCAGCACACCAGCGCCGGCGCCTTGCAGCGAAAAGGCACCATCGAAGTACATCAGCCACTCTTTGCTTGCTTCCTTGTCGGGGATGCTTGTTTCTGGAATTTCTTCATCTGGTGTTGGCGTCCATTCTGCTATAAATTCTGCCAATGCTCTGCTCTGGATAGTTGAAGTGCTTTCAAACTTGAGGCCAAAGCTTGACAGTTCCAGTGCCCACTCAACAATCCTGCCTGTCGCTTCTGGATTCTGCAGTATCCTCTTCAGCGGAAAGCGAGTGACAACTGTGATCTCATGTGCTTGGAAGTAATGGCGCAGCTTTCTCGAGGCCATGAGAAGGCCGAAAAGCAACTTCTGCACACCAGAATACCTTGACCTAGCCCCCTGCAGGAGGGAACTGACAAAGTAAACTGGGCGTTGCTCCATTTTCTTCTGTGTCTCCTCGTGCATCTGCGCAGATCCATCTTTGTCGGGACCAGAGCTTGCCGGGGAAGCCCCCTGCTTGTCGCTGGATGCGCTTGCCGCGGTTGCTGGCTCATCATCTGTCTCCCTCTCTGCTACTAACGCAGCACTAACCACTTGATTGGTTGCCGCTATGTACAGCAGCAACTTCTCTTGTGGCTTAGGTGCGACAAGTATTGGAGGGGAGGACAAGTATCTCTTCAGGTCTTGTAGCGCAGCCTCCGCTTCCAGAGTCCATTTCATTGGACCTGCCTTTTTCAATAATTTGAAAAACGGCAGGGCGTGCTCAGCAGACCGAGAGATAAACCTGCTGAGAGCAGCCACGCAACCGGCAAGTTTCTGTACATCCTTGACGCGCTTTGGTGCTTCAATCTGCTCAATGGCCTTGATCTTGTCGGGATTGGCTTCAATTCCCCGCTGAGACACGAAGAACCCGAGAAGCTTGCCGGAGGGAACTCCAAACACGCACTTCTCTGGGTTAAGCTTGAGGCTGATCTTGCGCAGATTTGCAAAGGTCTCGTCTAAATCTTGAATCAGGGTTGCTCTGTCCTTGCTCTTGACCACTATATCATCCATGTAGGCTTCCACATTTCTGTGTATTTGTGGCTCAAGAGCAACATGGACTACTCTTGCAAATGTCGAACCAGCATTTTTTAATCCGAAAGGCATCCGTACGAAACAGTACGTGCCACATGGAGTAATAAATGCGGTCTTCTCTTCATCCTTTTCTGCCATGAAGATCTGATGATACCCTGAGTATGCGTCAAGAAATGAAAGCAAATCACATCCGGCTATGGAGTCAACAATCTGGTCAATGCGCGGCAAAGGAAATGGGTCTTTGGGACAAGCTTTGTTAACATCGGTAAAATCGATGCAAAGTCTCCATTTCCTGTTTGCCTTGCGCACGACTACAGGATTGGCCAACCACGTGGGATGGAGCACTCCTCTGACAAGGCCTGCTGCTTCCAGTTTCTTGATCTCTTCTGCAATGAATTCTTGGCGCTCCACTGCCTGCTTCCTGACTTTCTGCTTGACGGGACGCGCATGAGGACAAACGGCAAGGTGGTGCTCAATCACTTTCCTGGGAACACCGGGGATGTCAGACGGCTGCCATGCAAACACGTCGATATTCGCCCACAGGAAAGTAACGAGCGCGCTTTCCTATTTAGGGTCGAGCGTGGCACTGATGGTGAAGGTACCACCAGCGCCGCCCCCCTTGGCGGATACCTTCTTCGTCTCTGGCGGAGCCGCCATTGTCTTCTTGCACTTGTCGGTGGAGCTCGATGGTGCGTCCTCAACAGCAGCGCAGCACTCCGAAGAGGTGCGCTTGCCGGAGTGGGCATCAGAACTCTTGCCGGACTTGGGCTTCTTCCCCCCGAGAGCGTCAGCGGCAAGTGGATGGCGATCTGCCATGGCTGCTGCTTCCCGGTAGATCTTGTCGGCACAGATAAGAGCATCCTTCTTGTCGCCAGGGACAGAAATGACGCTTATCGGGCCTGGCATCTTCAGCATGTTATATGCGTAGTGAGAGGCTGCCATGAACTTGGCGAGTGCTGGACGACCAAGTATCCCATTGTAGGGCAATGGGATATCGGCAACGTCGAATGTGACCTTCTCAGTCCTGAAGTTTAGCTCGCTGCCAAATGTTACCGGCAGCGTGACCTTCCCCTTCGGCTTGCTCCTTCCCGGGTTGATTCCTTGGAACGTGCCGGTCTCTTCGAGCTCGCTGTCAGGGATTTGGAGTTTCTGGAGTACAGCGGAGGAGATCAGGTTCAAGCCGGCCCCGCCGTCAACTAACATCTTAGTGACCTTGAGGTTGCGGATAGTTGGTGAAACCAACATCGGCAGGCACCCGACCGCAGTTGTGCGATCAGGGTGGTCCTCAATGTCAAAGATGATAGGCGTGCTGGACCATTTCAGAAGCTTGCGCGATTCGACAGGTGGTTCCGCTGCATTGACTTCCCGCGCCCACTGCTTGAGTTGGCGGTGTGAAGTGTGCAGAGAAGCACTGCCGTCAATGCACAAGACCTCTGTGGCTTTCTGAAACTCCTGTTCACTAGTCTCAACATCATCCATGTCTTCGTCGTCGTCATCTTCATCGTTGTCGCGGCTGCGGGGAGGCCTGTCTCCTTGCCGCTGCTTGGCCTTGCCGCGGCGTCCTCCCTGTTCGGTGCGCTTCTTGCCGGATTCTCCAGCACCCCCTTGGGCCCTCTCCTTGTCGCGCCGCTCGTACTCAGCTTTTTGCTACTGGACAAGCTGCTCGACTTTCTTGCAGCTCTGGAGGTCATGGCCCTTGGTGCGGTGAATCTTGCAGTATTGGTTGTCAGAGCCGTCCTGCTTGTCGGCGGCCGCCACAGCCTGGCAGTTGGTGCATGTGGCAACCTCCTTGCCGGAGCTACTGACCTTGGCTCGCTTGGCGCTGCCGGACTGCTCAACGACCAGCACCTCTTTGTTCTGCTTCTTCCTGTTGTTGTGCCGCCGGTTTTTCTTTGCCGGGGCGGCATCCTCGCTGTCAGATCCCCCTGCTCCGGTGCTTTCTCCGGGGAATTTCCTCCCTTCCTCAGCGCGTGCACACTTGTCGGCCAGGGCATATAGCTCGCTGACGTCCCGAATCTTGCACATCGCCATCTCCTCCTGCATCCTGCGGTTACGCACGTTCTGATGGAACGCGCTGATTACCGCGGTAGGGTGGATATTTGGGATGTTGTGTTGTACACGGCTGAACCTCTGGATATACTTGCGCAGGGGCTCTCCTTCCTTCTGGACGAGCAGATGAAGATCGCTCTCTTGGCCATGAGGTTTGTGGCCGCCTGTGAAGGCGCCGACAAACTGATGGCATAGATCAGCCCAGGAGGATATGGAGTTGTCCGGCAAGTGCATGAGCCAGGACCTGATGTTGGGCTTGAGCACCAACGGGAAGTAGTTGGCAAGGATCTTATCGTCCCGCCCCCCAGCAGCCTGCACCGCGATGGTGTAGATGCTGAGGAACTCCGACGGATGCGACTTGCCGTCGTACTTCTCTGGTACATCTGGTTTGAAATTCTTCGTACTGGGCCACTGGACTTGCCGCAGCTCACGAGCGAACGCAGGGCAACCTACCGCGTACGGCAAGTCGCCTGGTTCCCCTGGCGCATGCATGTCAACAGAGGGCCCAGCGCGCTGGTCTGATTGACGCCGCGCTTCTCTCCGGCGCTCGATGCGAGTACAAGCGTCTTCTCGTTGTCATTCTTGAAGAACTTGGCGCTGATCGCGACGAGCTCGCGGATCTGACGACGCGGTGGAGTCGCTGTCGATGTGGACCCGGCGAGTCGGCGATCTTGGCCTTCGGGGTGGAGAGTGCACAGTAGTTGCACCCCACCAGTCTTGTCGTCTCTGGCTCGTGCCTGGCTGGCTTGCCGCGGCTGAGACATGCTCGGCTGCCATGGAGTGTCGCCGTTGGCGAAGCCGATGAGACTCTGGATGGTGGCTCTCCAGTCGTCGATCTTGTCCGCCGCTGGAGGGTAGTCTAGGAGCAGCTGAGCTCGCGCCAGAGCTTCTGCTGCGGTGGCGGGTGGTGGTGGCGAACGGTGCGAGGAGCGGGATATGCTCGGACTTCTAACTACGTTAGAAGGAGCAGTATCTCGTCCAGGCGACCGTGTCTCGCTCGCGCCAGCAAGTTGACATGCATGGTGGTCCTGAGCGCCTCGAGATCCACCAGCTCGATCTTGATCTAGCGACCGCATGGTACCGTGAGTACCATGACGCTGCCGGTCCCGCGCCTCCTGGGATGGGCGCGGTGCATGCACGGACGCCGAGGTCTTGGAGTGCACCCGGTCATTGTGGGAGCCGGCTACGCCGCCGATGGGCAGCGCAGCCTTGTCCTGGGACCTGGCAGCACCATGAGTTCCCTCGTCGACGCGTGTCCTTCCGCCGGCGCCTGCCCCACCAAGCGTTTGCTCCGGCGGTGACTGGCTCGGCGCGGATGGAGCAGCTGCCTCCGAAACTTTCTTCTTCGGCGGCATGTTGATGAAGATGATGAAGATCTAGCTCGCGAGAACGCCGGCTCTGGTTCACACAACTTCGACGCCCCCTACCTGGCGCGCCAAAGATGCCGGGGTGCTGATCCACGGGCACCTATGGGACCGGCGGACCGGGTCCCTTTTGGTTCGGCGGGGGCGGAGGTCGCGCAAAGAGCAGATCGAGGCGAAGCACGCGAGCGATTTACCCAGGTTCGGGCCGCACAGATGCGTAAAACCCTACTCCTCCTTTGTGGTTTGGTATTGATTTCTAGCTCGGGAGCGTGGAGTGCTACAGTACACGGCGGCTAGCAAGACCGAGCGTGATTGTTCGAACTGGCTAACCCCCCTCTACGTTGCACACGGGCCTCCTTTTATATGCTCAAGGGGTTACCCACAGGTGGCAACAGAGGTAAAGGGCAAAAATGGAAAGGTGCTGTGGTAGGCACAGCTACCTACTACAGTGTATCATACCTAACCCTGACGGCAGGGGACAAGGGCATTAATTGCCCGTCTGTGTCGCCTAAACAGTACCGAAAGGGACCGCTATGGACGCCACCGTCTGCCACGATGGTTATCTTGTCAGCGCCTGCTTGCCACCTCGCACCCCTAACTGCACGGCCTCCTGCCACGTGTGCTTGGGAGGGTCCTAGAGCGACACGTTGGCGGGTGTGCTGGAGCGCGGGCACGGAGTGGGGGTTTCCCGCGGCAAGCTCCTTGCCGCGGTCGTCGTCTTGTCATGTTCGGGAGCTTGTCGCTCACCGGGCCTTGTCGGGACGCGTGGCGCGTCGCGGCAAGTTTCTTGAAATGCCTTGAGTGGCCTTCCCGGCAAGCTCCTCTTGCCGGGGTTTTGTCTTCTTGACTTGGACACTTTGTTCTTGAATGGCTCCAAAGGAACCACTGAGGATCTTGGCGGTCACCCGGCAAGCCTTGCCGTGGGATGCTGCGACTGCCCGTGCACAAGTTCGGGATACTAGGGTACCCCTGCTCTAGTACACCGACAAACACCTCTCTTCTTCAGAGTTGGTTTAGGAATAGGATCATTAATTGGAGGAGGAGCTGGCTCAGGAGGTGCCCAATTATTTTCATTTGTCAACATATTATTCAATAAGATCTCAGCTTTATCCGGTGTTCTTTCCCTGAAAACAGAACCAGCACAACTATCCATGTAATCTCTGGAAGCATCAGTTAGTCCATTGTAAAAGATATCAAGTATTTCATTTTTCTTAAGAGGATGATCAGGTAAAGCATTAAGTAACTTGAGAAGCCTTCCCCAAGCTTGTGGGAGGCTCTCTTCTTTAATTTGCACAAAGTTGTATATTTCCTTTAAAGCAGCTTGTTTCTTATGAGCAGGGAAATATTTAGCAGAGAAGTAGTAAATCATATCCTGGGGACTACGCACACAACCAGGATCAAGAGAATTAAACCATATCTTAGCATCACCCTTTAATGAGAACAGAAATATTTTAAGGATATAAAAGCAGCGAGATCTCTCATCATTAGTGAACAGGGTGGCTATATCATTTAATTTAGTAAGATGTGCCACAACAGTTTTAGATTCATAGCCATGAAAAGGATCAGATTCAACCAAAGTAATTATATCAGGATCAATAGAGAATTCATAATCCTTATGAGTAACACAGAGAGGTGAAGTAGCAATACCAGGGTCAGGTCTCATCCTAGCATTTAGAGATTGCTTATTCCATTTAGCTAATAACCTTTTGAGTTCATATCTATCTTTCCAAGCTAAAATACCTAAAGAAGCTTCTTGATCAAATAAATAGCCCACAGGAATAACAAGTGATTCTTCATCATCACTTTCATCATCACAATCGGATTCAATATTTTCAATCTCTCTAGCCCTAGCAAGCCGTTCCTCGAAAAAATCACTAAGTGGCACAGTAGTATCAAGCATAGAAGTAGTTTCATCATAAGTATCATGTATAGCAGAAGTAGCATCATCAATAACATGCGACATATCAGAACGAAAAGCAGAAGCAGGTTTAGGTGTCGCAAGCTTACTCATAACAGAAGGTGAATCAAGTGCAGAGCTAGATGGCAGTTCCTTACCTCCCCTCGTAGTTGAGGGATAAATCTTGGTTCTTGGATCTTTCAAGTTCTTCATAATGATAAGCAAATATAAATCCCAAGTGACTTAAAGAGTAGAGCTATGCTCCCCGGCAACGGCGCCAGAAATTAGTCTTGATAACCCACAAGTATAGGGATCGCAACAGCTTTCCAGGGTAGAGTATTCAACCCAGATTTATTGATTCGACTCAAGGGGAGCCAAAGAATATTCTCAAGTATTAGCAGCTGAGTTGTCAATTCAACCACACCTGGAAACTTAGTATCTGCAGCAAAGTGTTTAGTAATAAAGTAATATGATAGTGATGGTAACGGTAACAAAAGAGTAACGAAAGCAAAGTAATGTTTTTGGTATTATGCAGTGATTGTAACAATAGCAACGGGAAAGTAAATAAGCGTAAACCAGTATATGGAAAGCTCGTAGGCATCGGATCAATGATGGATAATTATGCCGGATGTGGTTCATCATGTAACAGTCATAACATAGGGTGACACAGAACTAGCTCCAATTCATTAATGTAATGTAGGCATGTATTCCGAATATAGTCATACGTGCTTATGGAAAAGAACATGCATGGCATCTTTTGTCCTACCCTCCCATGGCAGCGGGGTCCTAATGGAAACTAAGGGATATTAAGGCCTCCTTTTAATAGAGAACCGGAACAAAGCATTAGCACATAGTGAATACATGAACTCGTCAAACTACGGTTATCACCGGTAAGTATCCCGATTATTGTCACTTCGGGGTTAACGGATCATAACACATAATAGGTGACTATAGACTTGCAAGATAGGATCAAGAACTCTCATATATTGATGAAAACATAATAGGTTCAGATCTGAAATCATGGCACTGGGGCCCTAGTGACAAGCATTAAGCATAGCAAAGTCATAGCAACATCAATCTCAGAACATAGTGGATACTAGGGATCAAACCCTAACAAAACTAACTCGATTACATGATAAATCAGTACAAGAAGATGCCAATTTTCAGAGTTGCATTTAATTCTTTCCAGAAGATGCCATTTGAATTCAATAGTCTTCCTAATAAAAGAACCAGTACAAGAAGTATCAAGCATGGATTGATCATTACGAGAAAGCCGAGCATAATAATTATGAATAATAATAGATCACGATTGGGGCATGAATATAACATTGACATAAGTCTCCCCCAAGCTTGAGCGATACTTTCTCCTTCACGAGGCCAAACATTATATATACGATCACGATGAACCAGATGCATAGGATAAAACTTATGATGAAATTCCAATTTCAATCGGTTGTAGTTCCAAGCTCCAATATCATCACATAGCCTATACCATATCAATGCCTTTCCCTTTAAAGATAAAGGTAAAACCTTCTTCTTGACTTCATCTTCGTGCAAACCTGCAAGCTTAAATACTCCACAAACTTCATCCACATAGATTAGATGCATATGAGGATGTAGTGTTCCATCTCCTGCATAAGGATTAGCTAGCAGTTTATTTATTGTTCCCGAAGGAATTTCATAATAAATATTTCAGCAGGTGCAGTAGGTTGAGGAGCAACTTCTTGTTCTTCCGGTCGAGGTGAAGATACCTCGAACAAACCCCTCAAAGGATGATTTTCCGTAGTGACAAGTAACAGTAAATTTTAGCACGTAATATAAATTTTTCCTTAGCAAATTCCACTCACCAGAGGCGCTTCACTCCTCGGCAACGGCACCAGAAAAGAGACTTGATGACCCACAAGTATAGGGGATCTATCATAGTCTTTTCAATAAGTAAGAGTGCCGAACCCAACGAGGAGCAGGAGGAAATGACAAGTGGTTTTTAGCAAGGTATTTTCTGCAGGCTCTGAAATTACCGGTAACAGATAGTTTTGTGATAAAATAATTTATAATGAGTAACAATTAACAAGTGTAGCAAAAGTGCAGCAAGGTGTACCAATCCTTTTTATAACAAAGGATTAAGCCTCGATGAACTCTTATATAAAGCAAAGCGCTCCCGAGGACACATGGACATTATTGTCAAGTTAGTTTTGAAGCATCATGCTCATATGATTCGCCTTCGTTACTTCGATAATTTGATATGTGGGTGGACCAGTGCTTGGTGCTGTCCTTACTTGCACAAGCCTCCCTCTTATGATTAACCCCTTATGCAAGCATCCGCAACTACGAAAGAAGAATTAAGATAAATATAACCATAGTATGAAACATGTGGATCCAAATCAGCCCCTTAAGAAGCACTTCATAAACTAGGTTTTAAGCTTCTATCACTCTAGCAACCCAACATCTACTTATTACTTCCTAATGCCTTCCCCTAGGCCCAAATCATGGTGAAGTGTCATGTAGTTGGTGTTCACATAACACCACTAGAGGAAAGACAACATACATCTGATCAAAATATCGAACGAATACCAAATTCACATGATTACTTATAACAAGACTTCTCACATGTCCTCAGGAACAAATGTAACTAATCACAAATCATGTTCATATTCAAGATCATAGGAGCCTTGAATATCATTAAGGATCTGAACATATGATCTTTCACCAAATAAACCAACTACCATCAACTACAAGGAGTAATCAACACTACTAGCAACCCACAGGTACCAATCTAAGGATTTGGGACAAAGATTGAATACAAGAGATGAACTAGAGTTTGAGAGGAGATGGTTTTAGTGAAGATGTTGATGAAGATTGACCCCCTTGATAACCCACAAGTATAGGGGATCGCAACATCTTTCGAGGGTAGAGTATTCAACCCAAATTTATTGATTCGACACAAGGGGAGCCAAAGAATATTCTCAAGTATTAGCAGCTGAGTTGTCAATTCAACCACACCTGGAAACTTAGTATCTGCAGCAAAGTGTTTAGTAGCAAAGTAATATGATAGTGATGGTAACGGTAACAAAAGAGTAATGAAAGCAAAGTAATGTTTTTGGTATTATGTAGTGATTGTAACAATAGCAATGGGAAAGTAAATAAGCGTAAACCAGTATATGGAAAGCTCGTAGGCATCAGATCAATGATGGATAATTATGCCGGATGTGGTTCATCATGTAACAGTCATAACATAGGGTGACACAGAACTAGCTCCAATTCATCAATGTAATGTAGGCATGTTTTCCGAATATAGTCATACGTGCTTATGGAAAAGAACTTGCATGACATCTTTGTCCTACCCTCCCGTGGCAGCGGGGTCCTAATGGAAACTAAGGGATATTAAGGCCTCCTTTTAATAGAGAACCGGAACAAAGCATTAGCACATAGTGAATACATGAACTCCTCAAACTACAGTCAGCACCCGTAAGTATCCCGATTATTGTCACTTCGGGGTTAACGGATCATAACACATAATAGGTGACTATAGACTTGCAAGATAGGATCAAGAACTCTCATATATTGATGAAAACATAATAGGTTCAGTTCTGAAATCATGGCACTCGAGCGCTAGTGACAAGCATTAAGCATAGCAAAGTCATAGCAACATCAATCTCAGAACATAGTGGATACTATGGATCAAACCCTAACAAAACTAACTCGATTAGATGATAAATCTCATCCAACCCATCACCGTCTAGCAAGCCTACGATGGAATTACTCACGCATGGCGGTGAGCATCATGAAATTGGTGATGGAGGATGGTTGATGATGACGACGGCGACGAATCCCCCTCTCCGGAGCCCAGAAAGGACTCCAAATCAGCCCTCCCGAGAGGTTTTAGGGCTTGGCGGTGGCTCCGTATCGTAAAATGCGATGATTTCTTCTCTCCTATTTTTTCTCCCCGAAAGCAGTTATATAGAGTTGGAGTTGGAGTCGGGAGGTCTCCAGGGGGCCCACGAGGTAGGGGGCGCGCCCTAGGGGGGGCGCCCCCACCCTCGTGGACAGGGTGTGGGCCCCCTAGTCTTCATCTTTGGCGAGGATTTTTTATTATTTATTGTAAGATATTCCGTCGAGTTTTAGGTCATTCTGAGAACTTTTGTTTTCTGCACATAATACAACATCATGGCAATTCTGCTGAAAACAGCGTCAGTCCGGGTTAGTTCCATTCAAATCATACAAGTTAGAGTCCAAAACAAGGGCAAAAGTGTTTGGAAAAGTAGATACAACGGAGACGTATCACCCCTCTCGATGAGAGGATCATTGGTGATGACGATGGCTTCAATTTCCCCCTCCCGGAGGGAAGTTTCCCAGGCAGAACAGCTCCGCCAGAGCCCTAGATTGCTTCTGCCTAGGTTCCGCCTTGAGACTTCAAGCTTAAACAAGATAAAGGCAAAACCTTCTTCTTAACTTCATCTTCGGGTAAAGCTCCAAGCTTAAACAATCCACAAATTTCTTCCACATATATCAAGTGCATATCAGGATGTTCGGTTCCATCTCCTACATAAGGATTAGCTAGCAATTGTTCTATCATACCCGAAGGAATTTCATATTCAATATTTTCAGTAGGTGCAGTAGGTTGAGGGGTATCTAATTGTGGTTCCGGTCGAGGTGAAGATACCCCGAACAAACCCCTCAAAGGATTGTTTTCCATAGTAACAAGTGACAATAAATTTTAGCACGTAGTACTAATTTTTCCTTACCAATTTCCACTTACCAAGAGCACTTCACTCCCCGGCAACAGCGCTAGAAAATAGCCTTGATGACCCACAAGTATATGGGATCAATTGTAGCCTTTTCGATAAGTAAAAGTGTCGAACCCAATGAGGAGCAGAAGGAAATGACAAGTGGTTTTCAGCAAGGTAATGTCTGCAAATGCTAAAATTGTAAGTAACAAGTAATGATAGTAGTAACAAAAGTGCAGCAAGGTAGCCCAATCCTTTTGAGGAAAAGGACATGCCAAAACGGTCTCTCATAATAAGCAAAGCGTTCTTGAGGGTACACAAGAATTTCATCTAGTCACTTTCATCATGTTGATTCGATTCGTGTTCGCTACATTGATAATTTGATATGTGGGCAGACCAGTGCTTAGGTGATGTTCTTACTTGAAAAAGCCTCCTACTTATGATCAACCTCCTCGCAAGCATCCGCAACTACGAGAAAAGTATTAAGAATTAATTCTAACCATAGCATTGAACTTTTGGATCCAATCGGTCCCTTATGGAATAGCGCATAAATTAGGGTTTAAGATTCTGTCACTCTCGCAACCCATCATATAATAACTACTCCACAATGCATTCCCTTAGGCCCAAATATGATGAAGTGTCATGTAGTCGACGTTCACATGACACCACTAAGGGAATCCCAACATACATACTATCAAAATATCAAACACATATCAAGTTCACATGATTACTTGCAACATGATTTGTCCCGTGACCTCAAGAACAAAAGTAATTACTCACAAGTGATAAACATGCTCAAGATCAGAGGGGTATTAAATAGCATAATGGATCTGAACATATAATCTTCCACCAAATAAACCATATAGTAATCAACTACAAGATGTAATCAACACTACTAGTCACCCACAAGCACCAATCTATATTTCCAGTACAAATATTGAACACAAGATATGAACTAGGGTTTGAGAGGAGATGGTGCTGTTGAAGATGTTGATGGAGATTGCCCTCCCCAAGATGGGAGAGTTGTTGGTGATGATGACGATGATTTCCCCCTCCGGGAGGGAAGTTCCCCCGGCGGAATCGCTCTGTCGGAGGGCAAAAGTGCTCCTGCCCAAGTTCCACCTCGAGACATCGGCACTCCATCCCGAAAGTCCCCCCTTTATTTTTTCTAGGTCAAAATTACTTGTATACCAGAAGATGGGCACCAGAGGTGGGCCAAGGAGGGAACAACCCACCAGGGCGCGCCTGGGCTCCCTAGTGCGCCCAGGTGGGTTGTGCCCACCTGGTGGGCCCCTTTGGTACTTATTGACTCCAATATTTCTCATATATTCCATAAAAGATCCCCATAAAGTTCCATCTCATTTGGAGTTGTGCAGAATAGGTAGCCTGACGTAGCTTTTTCAGGTCCAGATTTCCAGCTGCCAGAATTCTCCCTCTTGTGTGTACCTTGCAAATTATGAGAGAAAGGGCATTATAATTACTCCAAAAAGCATTATTATGCATAAAAACATTATAAATAACAGTAGGTAAACATGATGCAAAATGGGCGTATCAACTCCCCCAAGCTTAGACCTCGCTTGTCCTCAAGAGAAAACCGAAATCAAAAAACATGTCCACATGATTAGAGAGAGAGGTGTCGATAAAGACAAAATACGGACATAAAAGCATCATATGAATTATTATAACAGCAACAACTTTAACATAAAACTTTTATCATAGAACTTCTATCATAGACTTCTCATGAATAGGTAACAATTCATCACACTATTGAAGTATAAAGCATAAACTCTATTGGAAACCAACAAACTATGTTTTCAGTCAACTTTGCAACTGCAATTCATCATCTTTTTAGGAAGACTCATGTATCGGAGCCTCTAGGCAAGTCCACATACTCAACCATCATATAGTCTTCTATGATTTCTAACACTCACCGCATAAACATGAGCAAAACATTTGAATCGGACACATAGAAAGATAGGGACTTATAGTTTCACCTCCCAACGTATTCACCTCAAGGGTGATGTCAACAATAATAACTCATGCTACCCATATTCAACTAGACATATGTTCCTAGATCTTTCCTCACCACATGATGCTTGCCAAAGGATAAAAGTAAAAAGGAATACAGAGAAAAACTTTGACTCTTGCATAAAAGTAAAAGATAGTCCCTTCGTAGAGGGAATCAGAGGTTGCCATGCGCTTATTTGTTTGTATGCCAACCCCTTAGTGCAAAAGAATGTCATGTTATAGTGCCCCTTATGTTAGCAACCTTTATTATGCAGTCTATAGCTTTTATTCTTTGCTATCACAAGTTCGTACAACACTCAATTTTCTCTTACACTAAATGATCTGACATTTTTAGAAACAATTTTTATTGCCTTATTGCACCGATGACAACTTACTTGAAGGATCTTACTCAACGTATCTATATTTTTTTTGCTCCATGCTATTATGTTATCTGTTTAGGATGTTTTATATGCATTAATATGCTATTTTATATTATTTTTGGGACTAACTATTAACCTAGAGCCCAGTGCCAGTTCCTGTTTTTTCCTTGTTTCATAGTTTCACAGAAAAGGAATACCAAACTGAGTCCGAACGGAATGAAACTTTTGCGATGATTTTTCTTGGACCAGAAGACACCCAGAGGGCTTGGAGTGCACGTCAGGAAAGCCACGAGGCAGCCACAAGGTCAGGAGGTGATACGTCTCCAATGTATCTATAATTTTTGATTGTTCCATGCCATTATATTATCTGTTTTGGATGTTTAATGGGCTTTAATATGCTATTTTATATTATTTTTGGGACTAACCTATTAACCGGAGGCCCAGTGACAGTTTCTGTTTTTTTCCTATTTTAGTGTCTCGTAGAAAAGGAAGATCAAGCGGAATCCAAATGGAACGAAACATTCGCGAGGATCTTTCTTGGAATAAACACAATCAATGAGACTTGGAGTGAAAGTATGGGAAGTCCGTGAGGCGGCCACAAGTCAGGAGGGCGCGCCCAGGGGGGTAGGCGCGCCCCCCACCCTCGTGGGCCCCATAGAGCTCCACCGATGTACTTCTTTCGCCTATATATATACTCTTGTACCCTAAAAACATCCAGGGGAGCCATGAAACCACTTTTCCACCGCCGCAACCTTCCGTACCTGTGAGATCCCATCTGGGGCCTTTTCCGGCGATCTGCCGGAGGAGGAATCGATCACGGAAGGCTTCTACATCAGCACCATAGCCTCTCTGATGAAGCGTGAGTAGTTTACCACAGACCTTTGGGTCCATAGTTATTAGCTAGATGGCTTCTTCTCTCTCTTTGATTCTCAATACAAAGTTCTTGTTGATGTTCTTAGAGATCTATTCGATGTAATACTCTTTTGTGGTGTGTTTGTCGAGATCACATGAATTGTGGATTTATGATCAAGATTATCTATGAATATTATTTGGTTCTTCTCTGAATTCTTATATGCATGAGTTGTTATCTTTGCAAACCTCTTCGAATTATCGATTTAGTTTGGCCTACTAGATTGATCTTTCTTGCAATGGGAGAAATGCTTAGCTTTGGGTTCAATCTTGCGGTGTCCTTTACTAGTGACAGTAGGGGCAGCATGGCATGTATTGTATTGTTGCCATCGAGGATAAAAAGATGGGGTTTATATCATATTGCTTGAGTTTATCCCTCTACAACATGTCATCTTGCCTAATGCGTTACTCTGCTCTTATGAACTTAATACTCTGGATGCATGCTGGATAGCGGTCGATGTGTGGAGTAATATTAGTAGATGCAAAATCGTTTCGATCTACTTGACACGGATGTGATGCCTATAATCATAATCACTGCCCAGATATTCTCATAACTATGCGCTCTTCTATCAATTGCTCGACAGTAATTTTTTCACCCACCGTAATTTATGCTATCTCGAGAGAAGCCACTAGTGAAACCTATGGCCCCCGGATCTCTTTCTTATTATATTGCATCCCTTTTATTTACATCGCACCTCATTTAATTATTTTGCAATCTTTACTTTCCAACCTATACAACAAAAATACCAAAAATATTTATCTTATTATCTTTATCAGATCTCACTTTTGCAAGTGGCCGTGAAGGGATTGGCAACCCCTTTATCGCGTTGGTTGCAAGGTTCTTGATTGCTTGTGCAGGTACTAGGTGACTTGAGTGTTGTCTCCTACTGGATTGATACCTTGGTTCTCAAAACTGAGGGAAATACTTACGCTACTTTTCTGCATCACCCTTTCCTCTTCGAGGGAAAACCAACGCATGCTCAAGAGGTAGCAAGAAGGATTTCTGGCGCTGTTGCGGGGGAGATCTACGCACAAGTCAAGACATACCAAGTACCCACCATAAACTCTTCTCCCTGCATTACATTATTTGCCATTCGTGTCTCGTTTTCCTCTCCCCCAGTTCACAAAATTTGCCTTTTCTTCTCCCCTCTTCCGTTCAATCTTGTGTTACCATGTGCCTTCTGTTTTCTTACATCTTCGCTTGCTAAGAGTTTATGGATCCTCATCCACTTTCCAATCTTTTTAAGAGATCCAATTATGATGAACCAATTGCTAGTGAGTTTTGTGCACTAGATTATCTTTATGATGTTTTGCTTGAAATTCGTGAATCTGACAATTGTGATGAAGTACTTTATGAAGTGATTCCTGATAGATCTTTGAATAAAAAGCATGATTGCAATGATGTTATTATAAATTATATTAATGTCAATTGTGCTAATAATATGCAAAACCCTAAGCTTGGGGATGCTAGTTTGGCTATGTCCACTACTTGTTGCAATGATCACGATTGGGGTGATTCTTCTTATGATCTTGAAAATTTATTTAAGCCCCATGATGAATATGAGATTGATAATAATGTTTGCAATGATATTGAAAGTAGGTTTGGAAGAGTGTCAACTTTAGAACCCACATATTTGGATAATGTTCAATCTTATGAAGTTTTTGATAAAAGTGAGTTCGGAGAGGTCATGACTTTATTTTATGATGATCCAACTATTTTGGAAGAGTGTCAACTTTCCATGCATGTGGTTCATAAAGAGAATGTTTTATGTGATAGTTATATTGTTGAGTTTGAATACAATCCCACATGTAATTATTATGAGAGAGGAAAATATGGTTGTATAAATCTTCATGTTACAAAATTACCTCTCGTTATGTTGAGATTGCTATCGTCTCTTTCTTCTTCCTTGCATAAGCTAGTTTTTGCTTTTCTTGATAATTTGTTTGCCCATAATATGCCGATGCATAGGAAGTATGTTATACTTAGATGTGTTTTTCACATGCTATATGATGCTCTCTTTGTGCTTCAATTCTTGTCTTTCATGTGAGCATCATCGAAATTATCATTGCCCAGCTAAAAGGCTTTAAAAAAGCGCTTGTTGGGAGGCAACCCAATGAATAAATTTTATTTTTGCTTTTTGCTTCCTGTTTTTGTGTGTTACACAATTATGATGCTGTTATGATTGTGTTTTTATGTTTTAATTAGTGTTTGTGCCAAGTAAAGCCTTTAGGATCTTCTTGGGTGTGTAGCGACCCGACCTCAAACGGTTAAGTCTCTGTGCTTCAGTGTCATCCCTGGATCGGTAGTGCTGACACACACAGTACTCGAGGATTTATAACAGAGTAGCAATCACACACTTATTACATCGAATGTCTCCAAAGAGAACTTATTACAATAAATATGGCTTAAGGCCATCTAATATGATAACAGCGAAATGCTTGGAAGATAAAGTGAGTCCATCAACTCCAACGGCATAGCTGAGCTGCACGGCAACAACCTAACGAACCTTACTCCTCGTCTGAAAAGTCTGCAACATAATACGTTGCAGCCTGAAAATGGGTCAGCACATGGAATATGCTGGCAAAATAACACAGTAGAGCAAGAACAGAATAATGCTATCACTACATGCATATTTGGCTGGTGGAAAGCTCTATGGTTATAGTTTTTGCGAAAAGCCAATTTTTCCCTACAACAAAGGAATAGATTTTAATTTAACTATCATGGTAGTTGAAACATCATTGAGAAGGTTCCTCCAACTCAATCCCAATTAAGGTAATTATCAACCCAACAATATTAATTTAGAGTGATGAGATACTTAAGATACTCCAAGTACTAGATACTCAAGATTTGTTCATAACCGGGGACACGGCTAACCATGATTAGTTTGTACACTCTGCAGAGGTTTGCGCACTTTTCCTCACAAGACTCGATCGCCTCCGTTGGATTTCTCGCACTACATGGTGTTTGAGAAAGGGATGACCGAGACACAGTCTTTCAGAAACATTAACTCTCTACTCCGGGTAGACCATACCAAACCTACAACCCACTACCTGCTGATCCACCTCTTCGAGAGCTTCACGTAACTTACTCCACTATGATAGAGCCCATAATAGCTTGTGGCTGCACACGAAAGTTTCTAGCATGAATAATCTCAGTTCCCTTTGAGCCTGGGTGGCGGTCCATAGGAAGATCACACGGGTACTCCGGGATTTCCAAAAAAATACAGGCAACACTGGGTACTCCAGGTGCCTCAATCCACCCAGATGTGTATTTAAGTTGCCACTTTAAGTTGAACCATTAATTATCAATCTCACATCTGTCATGGATTCCACTCACCCAAACCTCGTCTACGAGCATAGCATAGCAATATAAGCAATACGTAAGAGTAACTCCCAAGGGTTTGTATGTAACAAGGTAATAGGTTCTACCTCATAAACTACTTCCCAACCCACATGTTAATGACATCCTAACCATGCAATGTTTGGGGATTGGAACTAATGCATAAAAACTGGGTGATAAAAGGGTATGATCAAAGTGTTACTTGCCTTGCTGACGATCCGCGTAACCTAGAGACTCCAAATGACACGCTTCGCACTCCGGGAATTCTATCGCAAACAAACAATAGCATACATAAGCAATCAAGCAAAGAAGCACGGGTAAAACTAAAATAAGAAGATCTAACCAGAAAGTTCAACGTAAGAACTCTAGTTTGCAAAAAGAATCAAATCGAACGGAGCAACGAAACTCAAACGGCGAAAGAAACAAGATCTGTTTAGTAATCTGGACTTAGGTCAAATTTTACAGTAGCAAAAGCTTGTGCAAGTTGGTTAAGCGGAAAGAGGGTCTCGAGACGAAGATCTAGGCGCTTGAATTTCCTGATTCCGACTAACGAGCGAAAAGATAAACTAGAACGAAAATCGGATCAGAAATCGCGATCAGAAATAATCGCAGAATAATCCGATAAAAGAAAAATGACGAACAGGCGAACGGACGAGCGTTCGTTATCTGTAACTAACGAGCGAAAACCATTCGTTAAAATGAATGTACGGACGAACTTCTGCTAAAAAGAAAAACTGGGGAAACCGACGAACCGAAAAAAACGAACTAGGGTTTCCTAAAAAAACCAAATCGGTTTTCTAAAAAAACCGACGGCGACGACGCATTACCTCGTCGGGTCCAGCGGGGTGCGGCTCCGGCAGGGCTGGCGGACGGCGGGGCTCAGGCGGCGGCGGCACGCGGCAGCAGCGGCGCGGGCGGCGGCAGGCGGCGGCGTGGGCGACGGGGCTTGGCGGCGCGGGCTACGGCGGTGGGGCTGGCGGGCGGTGGTGGTGGCGAGGCGGGGTGGGGGCGGTGCTATTTAAAGGGGCGAGGGGGCGGCGTGGCTTGGGCGAGGGGGCGCCCGGGGAGGAGTCCCGCTCGGACTCTCCTCGGCGTCCGTGTTACGCACGGCGGCGCGCGCAAGGGAGACGGCAGTGGAACAGGCCGGCTGGGCTTTGGGCCAGTTAGCCCTTGCGTTTTTTATATAATTCTGCCGAAACTAAAAAAAATCCTAGAAAATAAAATAAAATTCTAAAAATGCCAAAACAAATTTTCTCCGTCTAAATAAAATATTTAGAACAAGATGAACATTTTCTTGGCCCTAAAATGCAATTTTGAAAACGTGCAATTTTTCTAATGCAAACAAAATTGCAATAAAATCCAAATAAAAACAAATATTGATTTTAATATTTTTCCTCCAATATTTCATTTATTTTTGAGAATTCATATTATCTCCTCTCATATGTTTTAATATGAAATATTTTCGGAGAGAAAAATAATTAAAACCAAAATCCCCGTTTCAAAATTGATAAAAATCAAATTTGAAAACCGGCAAAATCCCCAACTCTCTCCGAGGGTCCTTGAGTTGCTTAGGATTTCGAGGATCGCGAGACGAAATGCAATAAAATATGATATGCAAGAATGATCTATGTATAACATTCCAAATTGAAAATTTGGGAGGTTACAAACCTACCCCCCTTAAGATGAATCTCGCCCTCGAGATTCGGGTTGGCTAGAAAATAGGTGTGGGTGGTCTTTGCAAAGGTCATCCTCTCGTTCCCATGTGGCTTCGTCCTCGGTATGGTGGCTCCACTGAACTTTGCAAAACTTAATGACCTTGTTGCGGGTGACTCGACTGGCAAACTCCAATATCTTGACTGGCTTCTCCTCATATGTGAAGTCATTGTCCAACTGAATCGCCTCCAAGGGTACGGTATCTCTTAGCGGTATATCGGCCATCTCAGCATGGCACTTCTTCAACTGGGAGACGTGAAACACATTGTGAACTCTTGACAGTCTTTCAGGTAACTCCAACTTGTAGGCAACTTCTCCCATCCGTTCCAAAACACGATACGGTCCTACAAATCTCGGGGCTAACTTTCCCTTAACTCCAAAACGTTTCACTCCTCGCAAAGGTGATACTCGCAGATATGCTCTGTCTCCAATTTCATAGGTTACCTCGTGTTTTGAATCTGCATAACTCTTCTGTCTGGACTGAGCTATCTTCAGTCTATCCCGAATCAGTTTAACCTTCTCCTCAGACTCTTTGATCAAGTCTGGTCCAAACAACTGTCGGTCTCCAACTTCATCCCACATCAATGGTGTTCTGCACCTTCGGCCATAAAGGGCTACGAACGGTGTCATCTTCAAACTGGCTTGGTAACTATTGTTCTCCCAACTAGATCCATAATCTAGCACACAGGCTCTCAACATGTCCTCCAGAATCTGGTTGACTCTCTCGGTCTATCCATCCGTCTGTGGGTGAAATGTTGTACTGAACTCCAATCTCGTTCCCAAAGTCTAGTGCAGCTGATGCCAAAACTTTGAAGTAAACTGTGTTCCTCTATCCGATACGATGGTCCTCGGGACTCCATGCAGACATACGATCCTGGTCATATATATCTTGGCCAACTTTGCACTGGTATAAGTTGTTTTCACTGGGATAAAGTGTGCCATTTTGGTCAAACGGTCAACTACTACCCATATAGAATCATATCTTGATTTGGTCCTGGGCAATCCGGTGATAAAATCCATGCCAAGTTTATCCCACTTCCATTCGGGTATCGGCATAGGCTGTAACAATCCTGCTGGCTTTTGATGCTCTGCCTTCACTCTCTGACATACATCACATACGGCCACATACTCGGCGATATCCTTCTTCATCCCTGTCCACCAGAAACGTTCCTTCAAATCCAAATACATCTTGGTGTTTCCGGGGTGTATCGAGTATGGTGAGTCATGAGCCTCCTGAAGTATTAACTTCCTGATCTCTGTGTTATTGGGCACATAAACACGGCCCTCAAACCATAAGGTGTCGTGTTCATCCTCACGAAAACCTTTGGCCTTTCCTTCGCTCATTTTCTCCTTTATCTCGCCAATCTCTTTGTCATCCTTCTGAGCTTCTCGATTTTTTCCCAACAATGTAGACTGTACCTCCATTGTTGCAACAAAACCTCTAGGAACAATCTCCAATCATAGTTCCCGGAGATCATCTGCTAACTCCTTCGGCATTCCCGTGCTCACTAGGGTATTAGCATAACTCTTCTGGCTCAAAGCGTCCGCTACGACGTTGGCCTTTCCTGGATGATAATGAAGCTTCATGTCATAATCCTTTATAAGCTCCAACCATCTTCTCTGCCTAAGGTTCAGTTCCTTCTGGGTGAAAATGTACTTCAAACTCTTATGATCCGTGTACACATCACAATGATTTCCAATAAGGTAATGTCTCCAAGTCTTCAATGCGTGAACTACGGCTGCTAGCTCCAAATCATGCGTGGCATAATTTAACTCGTGCAGTTTTAGTTCTCATGAGGCATACGAAACAACTCTTCCATCCTGCATAAGCACACTTCCAAGTCCTAAGCGAGAGGCATCACAATACACTTGGAAATCCTTACATATATATGGCAGTGTCAGCACTGGGGCTGTCGTCAAATGTTTCTTCAACTCCTGGAAACTTGCCTCACAATCTCCGTCCATTTAAAGTTGGTATCCTTCTTTAATAACTCTGTCATGGGCTTCGCGATCTTGGAAAAATTCTCAATGAATCTCCGGTAGTATCCTGCGAGTCCAAGAAAACTACGGATCTCGCTAACTGAAGTGGGTGCCAACCATTCAGTGACTGACTGAACCTTGGTGGGGTCTACTACTATACCTTCTCCTGATATAACATGTCTAAGGAATCCGACTTCCTTCAACCAAAACTCGCATTTGCTGAACTTGGCATACAACTGATGTTCCCTGAGTTTCTCGAGAACTAAACGCAAATGCTCCTTGTGTTCCTCTTGATTCTTCGAATATACCATTATATCATCAATGAACACCACAACAAACTTATCCAGATATTCCATGAATACTTTGTTCATTATGCTCATGAAATAGGCAGGGGCGTTAGTCAGTCCAAATGACATGACCGTATACTCATATAACCCATACCGTGTGGTGAAGGCCGTCTTGGGTATATCCTTCTTTCGTATCTTCAACTGATGATATCCTGATCGCAGATCGATCTTCGAAAACACCTTAGCTCCTTGCAGCCGGTCAAACAGATCATTGATCATCGGCAATGGGTACTTGTTCTTAATCGTCACTTCATTCAAGGCTCGATAATCAGCAACCATTCTTAGGGACTTATCCTTCTTCTCAACCAAAAGCACTGGGGCTCCCCATGGTGATGAACTCCGTTGAATGTAACCTTTCTCCAATAACTCCTTGATCTATTTCTTAATCTCTTCCAGATCATTCGCGGGCATCCTATAGGGTCTCTTGGATATTGGTCCTGTGCCTGGCAATAGCTCTATCAAAAACTCAATATCTCGGTCCGGTGGCATGCCTGGTAACTCCTCTGGGAAAACATCCGGGTAATCCTTTACTATAGGCACTTCTTCCTGAACAACTCCCATGAGGGTATTTACTTGGCTACTTCTTGGCACATGCCTAGATATATACTTGATCCTTTTTCCCTCCGGGGTGGTGAGACAAATTGACTTACTAACACAGTCAATGCTTCCTCTGTACTTTGACATCCAGTCCATTCCTAATATCACATCCAATCCTTGTGACTCCAAGATAATTAGGTCAGACGGAAAAACATGGTTGCCAATGGTTAAGAATATCTGGTCACACCATCGACTAGCCATATACTCTGCTCCAGGTGAGCTTACTAACAGAGGGGTCCTAAGGGTTTGGGTTGGTAGTTTAAACTTATCCACGAATTCCCTTGATATGTATGAATGCAATGCACCAGTATCAAAAAGAACAAGAGCGGTAAATGACTTAACCAAAAACTTACCTATAACCGCGTCTGGCTGCGCTTCAACCTCCTCCACGTTAACGTGGTTCACTTGTCCTTTGTTGAAAGGATTGGGCTTCTTCCCAGCGCTCCCATTTCTGTTTCCATTCTTCCCTTCAGGGCACTCCATGGCATAGTGTCCAGTCTTCCCGCACTTGAAGCAAGTAACGTGGCTTAGGTCTCTCTTGGTGGGTGTGGCTGGATTGGGGCGGTTCTAATTGTTGCTTGCTCCATTCCCATTCCCATTCCTTGGTCCAGTGTGATTATGGTTACTTCCTCCATTATGGGCGTGGCCTCCATGGTTATGAACAAGTCCTCCTGAGTTCGGGGTTAGGCGAGGCTTCTGCTGAGCTCCTGAGTTATACCTCCCTTGTCCATACTTCCTCTTACGGCTCTCAATCTGCTGTTGCTTCCCTTCAATCATAAGAGCCTTATCTACCAACTCCTGGTAGTTGGTGAATGTTGCCATCATCCACTGCATACTCATCTCATCATTTAGCCCTTCCATAAACTTCTCCTGCTTTGCGGTATCTGTGGCCACATCATTAGGGGTATAGCGAGATAGCTTGCTAAACTCATCCGCGTATTGAGCCACAGTATGGTTCCCCTGGCGTAAGTTGTGAAACTCACACTTCTTCAAATTCATGGCTCCAGTTGAGACATGGGCTGTATGGAAGGCTTGCTGAAATTGGTCCCATGTCACTGTGGCTATAGGGTAGGTGACAGTGTAATTCTCCCACCATGATGCTGCTGGTCCATCCAACTGATGTGCGGTAAAACACACCTTCTCAGCATCAGTACCTCCTGCAGTGGTTAACTCCCTTCCAATCCTGCGGAGCCAATCATCTGCTACTATAGGCTCGGTGCTACTGGAAAACACCGGCGGCTGCAACCTGAGAAAACGGGCTAAGTTGTCAACTAGTGGTGGTGGTGGTGGATTGTTGTTGTTGTTGTTGTTGTTGCCTTGGTTCTGAAGTAACAACTGCATCATGGTATTCTGCTGCTGGATCAACTGAGTGAGCTCCGGTGGGAAAGCAAATCCGGGGTCACGTCTCGGAGGCATCTGATGGGTTTAGAGGGGAGATATTAGAATAGAATGAGGTCTAATGAGAAAGCACTACCCATATGCACATTAGACAAACACAATCATTTCACTCAATCAATCAAGCAAGGCATACAATCGGTCTAACTATCGCAAAAGTGCTCGGACTACTCTATTTACATGGTGGAATACTACTACTGATGTGGTGGTCTACTAAAGATATTCCTCGGTTGCAGACTCCATGATATCTGCTCCAGCTTTGGCTTCAAAGTCATCATCGCTCAGGTCGGAGTCCGTGTCGTCGATGATGATGTAGTCCTCTGGGCGAATCTCCTTGGGTTCTTCGTCTTCTTCTACTGGTGTGGGGTCTCCCATGAATATTCCAATCTTCACTCCACTAGTACGACAATTTCCTCCTCATAATCTTCACGTGTAGCCTTGGGTTCTTCCTCCAGTTCTGCGATCCTAGCCATTGCCTTCTTCAGATCTATCATGCCTGTGCACATCTGATTCTCCTAGCGTCGAATGTGCTGGTTTAGTTCCTGGATGAAAGCTGCAATTGATCTATCCTTCCTGGTGTTGATCATCTCCCATTGCTCATCTCGGCACCCATAGATCTGGTAGACAGTATCCTTAAGCTCCTTTTGGTAAACTTCTCCAAGGCATCCCATGGTTATGTGAGCTGCCATACTCTTTCCTAAACTCCAGGTTGGTGCATCGAAGGAAAACTCTATGGGTTTAGTGACTGGCGTGAAGGTTCTTCCTGGAACTTGAACTTGAATCATCCATCGCTCGTCTTCTGGTAAAGTGGCGTTGTAGGTCCTGGTGAAGCTTGGTATTCCTATGTTCAGGTACCTAGTGACTTCCTTCAAGTGTCATCCAAAAGGTGCTTCTTCATCCGGTTGTGCAAACTTGTTCCTTGCATCCACCATCCTAAAGAGTGGAAAATGGAGAGGAGTTAGAAATGAGAAGAGAAAAGTGATCTATGGCTTTTAGCTTAGTGGTCATGTCCTACACTCAACCTGGCTCTGATACCATCTTGTAGCGACCCGACCTCAAACGGTCAAGTCTCTGTGCTTCAGTGTCATCCCTGGATCGGTAATGCTCACACACACAGTACTCGAGGATTTATAATAGAGTAGAAATCACACACTTATTATATCGAATGTCTCCAAAGAGAACTTATTACAATAAATATGGCTTAACGCCATCTAATACGATAACAGCGGAAGGCTTGGAAGAATAAAGTGAGTCCATCAACTCCAACGGCATAGCTGAGCTGCACGACAACGACCTAACGAACCTTACTCCTCGTCTGAAAAGTCTGCAACATAATACGTTGCAGCCCGAAAACGGGTCAGCACATGGAATATGCTGGCAAAGTAACACAGTAGAGCAAGAACAAAATAATGCTAACACTGCATGCATATTTGGCTGGCATAGCATAGTGGGATCTAGCATAGTGGAGTAAGTTATGTGAAGCTCTCGAAGAGGTGGATCAGCAGGTAGTGGGTTGTAGGTTTGGTATGGTCTACCCGGAGTAGAGAGTTAATGTTTCTGAAAGACTGTGTCTCGGTCATCCGTTTCTCAAACACCATGTAGTGCGAGAAATCCAATGGAGGCGATCGAGTCTTGTGGAGAAAAGTGTGCAAACCTCTGCAGAGTGTACAGACTAATCATGGTTAGCTGTGTCCCCGGTTATGGACAAATCTTGAGTATCTAGTACTTGGAGTATCTTAAGTATCTGATCACTCTAAATTAATATTGTTGGGTTGATAATTACCTTAATTGGGATTGAGTTGGAGGAACCTTCTCAATGATGTTTCAACTACCATGATAGTTAAATTAAATCTATTGCTTTGTTGTAGGGAAAAATTGGCTTTTTGCAAAAACTATAACCATAGAGCTTTCCACCAGCCAAATATGCATGTAGTGATAGCATTATTCTGTTCTTACTCTACTGTGTTATTTTGCCAGCATATTCCATGTGCTGACCCGTTTTCGGGCTGCAACGTATTATGTTGCAGACTTTTCAGACGAGGAGTAAGGTTCGTTGGGTCATTGCCGTGCAGCTCAGCTATGCCGTTGGAGTTGATGGACTCACTTTATTCTTCCAAGCCTTCCGTTGTTATCGTATTAGATGGCCTTAAGCCATATTTATTGTAATAAGTTCTCTTTGGAGACATTCGATGTAATAAGTGTGTGATTGCTACTCTGTTATAAATCCTCGAGTACTGTGTGTGTCAGCATTACCAATCCAGGGATGACACTGAAGCACAGAGACTTGACCGTTTGAGGTCGGGTCGCTACAGGGTGATTGTTGTTCGATCTTGCTGATACAAATAGAAAGTATGCGCTCACGAAAATAATTATCAGTTTTTACCTGAGAGCAATAAAATACCAATTCGAACTGCAGTAGACCAATATACAAAATTTTTAGGTCATCCTAATTTTTCAGAATTTTTGGAGTTGCATAAGTATTCAAACTATCCGTATTTCTACAGACTGTTCTGTTTTTGACAGATTCTATTGTTTCGTGTGTTGTTTGCTTATTTTGATGAATCTATGGCTAGTATCGGGGTGTATGAACCATAGAGAAGTTGGAATACAGTAGGTTTAACACCAATATGAATAAAGAATGATTTCATTACAGTACCTTAAAGTGGTGATTTATTTTCTTATACTAACGGAGCTCATGAGATTTTCTGTTGAAGTTTTGTGTTGTGAAGTTTTCAAGTTTTTGGGTAAAGATTTGATGGATTTTGGCACAAGGAGTGGCAACAGCCTAAGCTTGGGGATGCCCAAGCCACCCCAACGAAAAATTCAAGGACAACCAAAAGCCTAAGCTTGGGGATGCCCCGGAAGGCATCCCCTCTTTCGTCTTCATCTATCGGTAACTTTACTTGAGGCTATATTTTTATTCACCACATGATATGTGTTTTGCTTGGAGCATCTTGTATGATTTGAGTCTTTGATTTTTAGTTTACCACAATCATACTTGTTGTACACACCTTTTGGGAGAGACACGCATGAATCAGAATTTATTAGAATACTCTATGTGCTTCACTTATATCTTTTGAGCTAGATAATTTTGCTCTAGTGCTTCACTTATATCTTTTTAGAGCACAGTGGTGGTTTTATTTTATAGAAATTATTGATCTCTCATGCTTCACTTATATTATTTTGAGAGTCTTTTAGAACAACATGGTAATTTTCTTTGGTTATAAAATTAGTCCTAATATGATGGGCATCCAAGATGGGTATAATAAAAACGTTCATATAAAGTGCATTGAATACTATGAGAAGTTTGATTCTTTATGATTGTTTTGAGATATGAAGATGGTGAAATTAGAGTTACGCTAGTTGAGTAGTTGTGAATTTGAGATATACTTGTGTTAAAGTTTGTGATTCCCGTAGCATGCACGTATGGTGAACCACTATGTGATGAAGTCGGAGCATGATTTATTTATTGATTGTCTTCCTTATGAGTGGCGGTCAGGGATGAGCGATGGTCTTTTCCTAGCAATCTATCCCCTAGGAGCATGCGCGTAGTACTTTGTTTCGATAACTAATAAATTTTTGCAATAAGTATGTGAGTTCTTTATGACTAATGTTGATTCCATGGATTATACGCACTCTCACCCTTCCACCATTGCTAGCCTCTCTAGTACCGTGCAACTTTCTCCGGTATCATAAACCCATCATTTACCTTCCTCAAAACAGCCACCATACCTACCTATTATGGCATTTCCATAGCCATTCTGAGATATATTGCTATGCAACTTTCCACAATTATGTTTATTATGACACCCTTCATCATTGTCATATTGCTTGCATGATCATGTAGTTGACATCGTATTTGTGGCAAAGCCACTTTCATAATTCTTTCATACATGTCACTCTTGATTCATGGCACATCATGGTACACCACCGGAGGCATTCACATAGAATACTATTTTGTTCTAAGTATCGAGTTGTAATTCTTGAGTTGTAAGTAAATAAAAGTGTGATGATCTTCCTTTTTAGAGCATTGTCCCAATGAGGGAAGGATGATGGAGACTATGATTCCCCACAAGTCGGGATGAGACTCCAGACGAAAAAAGAAAAGGTCATAAAAAAGGAGAAAGGCGCAAATAAAAAAAGTGAGAGAAAAAGAGAGAAGGGGCAATGCTACTATCCTTTTACCACACTTGTTCTTCAAAGTAGCACCATGATCTTCATGTTAGAGAGTCTCCTATTATGTCACTTTCATATACTAGTGGGAATTTTTCATTATAGAACTTGACTTGTATATTCCAATGACGGGCTTCCTCAAAATGCCCTAGGTCTTCATGAGCAAGCAAGTTGGATGCACACCCACTTAGTTCTTTTGTTGAGATTTCATACACTTATAGCTCTAGTGCATCTGTTGCATGGCAATCCCTACTCACTCACATTGATATCTATTGATGGGCATCTCCATATCCCGTTGATACGCCTAGTTGATGTGAGACTATCTTCTCCCTTTTGTCTTCTCCACAACCACCATTCTATTCCACCTATAGTGCTATGTCCATGGCTCACGCTCATGTATTGTATGAAACAATTGCTTGGCTTGTCATCGGGGTTGTGCATGATTTAAAAAATTTGTGTGATGAAGATAGAGCATAGCCAGACTATATGATTTTGTAGGGATAGCTTTCTTTGGCCATGTTATTTTGAGAAGACATGATTACTTTATTAGTATGCTTGAAGTATTATTATGTTTATGTCAATATTAAACTTTTGTCTTGAATCTTTCGGATGTAAACATTCATGCCACAATAAAGAAAATTACATTGATGATTATGGTAGGTAGTATTACACATCAAAAATTCTATTTTTATCATTTACATACTCAAGGACGAGCAGGAATTAAGCTTTGGGAAGCTGATACGTCTGCAACGTATCTCTAATTTTTTGATTGTTCCATGCTATTATATTATTTGTTTTGGATGTTTAATGGGCTTTAATATGCTCTTTTATATTATTTTTGGGACTAACCTATTAACCGAAGGCCCAGTGCCAGTTTCTGTTTTTTTGCCTATTTAAGTGTTTCGCAGAAAAGGAATATCAAACGAAAAGAAACCTTTGTGGGGATCTTTCTTGGAACAAACACAATCCAGGAGACTTGGAGTGGAAGTCTGGAAGTCCGCGAGGCAGACACGAGGAAGGAGGGCGCACCCAGGGGGGTAGGCGTTCCCCCACCCTCGTGGGCCCCACGGAGCTCCACCGACGTACTTCTTTCGCCTATGTATACTCTTGTACCCTAAAAACATCCAGGGAGCCACGAAACCACTTTTCCACAGCCGCAACCTTCCGTACCCGTGAGATCCCATCTGGGGCCTTTTCCGGCGATTTGCCGGAGGAGGGATCGATCACGGAGGGCTTCTACATCAACACCATAGCCTCTCCGATGAAGCATGAGTAGTTTACCACAAACCTTCGGGTCCATAGTTATTAGCTAGATGGCTTCTTCTCTCTCTTTTATTCTCAATACAAAGTTCTCCTCGATGTTCTTGGAGATCTATTTGATGTAATACTCTTTTGCGGTGTGTTTGCCGAGATCTGATGAATTGTGGATTTATGATCAAGATTATCTATGAATATTATTTGGTTCTTCTCTGAATTGTTATATGCATGATTTGTTATATTTGCAAGTCTCTTCGAATTATCGGTTTAGTTTGGCCTACTAGATCGATCTTTCTTGCAATGGGAGAAGTGCTTAGCTTTGGGTTCAATCTTGTGGTGTCCCTTCCCAGTGACAGTAGGGGCAGCAAGGCATGTATTGTATTGTTGCCATCGAGGATAAAAAGATGGGGTTTATATCATATTGCTTGAGTTTATCCCTCTTATCATGTTTAATGTGTTACTCTGTTCTTATGAACTTAATACTCTAGATGCATGCTGGATAGCAGTCGATGTGTGGAGTAATAGTAGTAGATGCAGACTCATTTCAATCTACTTGACATAGAAATGATGCCTAGAATCATAATCATTGCCTAGATATTCTCATAACTATGCGCTCTTCAATCAATTGCTCGGTAGTAATTTGTTCACCCACCTTAATTTATGCTATCTCGAGAGAAGCCACTAGTGAAACCTATGGACCCCGGGTCTCTTTCTTATTATATTGCATCTCTTTTATTTACATTGCATCTCGTTTTATTATTTTGCAATCTTTACTTTCCAATCTATACAACAAAAATACCAAAAATGTTTATCTTATTATCTTTATCATATCTCACTTTTGCAAGTGGCCGTGAAGGGATTGACAACCCCTTTATCGCGTTGGTTGCAAGGTTCTTGATTGTTTGTGCAGGTACTAGGTGACTTGAGTGTTGTCTCCTACTGGATTGATACCTTGGTTCTCAAAATTGAGGGAAATACTTACGCTACTTTGTTGCATCACCCTTTCCTCTTCAAGGGAAAACCAACACATGCTCAAGAGGTAGCAGG